>NC_073695.1:44971202-45271202 GCF_029784165.1 Wyeomyia smithii | reverse complement strand
GTAAGTGAGTTATTGAGTGAGTGAGTTAATGGGTAAATGAGTAAATGAGCAAGTAAGTTAATAAGTAAATGATTGATTGAGTGGAAAAGTAAGTGAGTAAGCCGATAAGTGAATAAGTGACTAGGTGAGTAAGTGAGTACGTGAGTAGGTGAGTGGAGGATTGAGTGGTAGTAGATGAGTAAGCGAGTAAATGAATAAGGTAGTAGATGCATATAAGAATAAGAAAATAAGTTAGTAAATTAATAACCGAGAAAGTTAGTAAGTGAGTAATTGAATGAGTAATTGAATGAGTAAGCAAGTGAGTAATTGAGTAAATGAATAAGTGAGTGAGTGAGTAAGTGAGTTAGTGAGGAAATAAGTGAGCAAGTGGTTGAGAAATGAGATGAGCGAGTGAATAAATGATTAAATGAGTAAATCAGTAAGTGGGTAAACGAGTAAGCGAGTAAATGAGTAAGCGCGTAAATGAGTAAATGAGTAAGTAAGTTAATGAGTAAATTAGTAAATGATTAAGTGAGTAAGTATGTCAATAAGTGAATAAGTGAATAGGTGAGAAAATGAGTAATTGGGAAGGTGAGTGGAGGAGTGAGTGGGTGAATGATCAAGTGATTTAATAAGTATATAAGTGAATGAGTAGATAAGTAAATGAGTAAGCGAGTTGATGAGTAAATGAGTAAATGAGCAAGTGAATTGATAAGTAATAGCTGTAAAAGACTAAATGAGTGAGAGAGTAATTCAGTGAGTCAATAAGTGAATAAGTGACTAGGAAAGTTAGTGAGTAAGTGACTATGGGGTCATCCTCATATTTCGTAATAGTTTAGGGTTAGAGGAGGTTTATCCGAGTTTCTTACGAATGCCAAAGGGGAGTGGAGGATTCGAAGAAATTTTGCGTAAAACTTAAAAATTCGAAATGCAAATTAAAACTTACAAAACTACAAAAAAAGTAATTTTTTTTCTCTGTATGCCTGAAGGGCACTGGGTACTGAAATGCCACTGCGACATTCTTGCTGATTGTCTTTTGTGGCGGGCCCCGATTGCTGTGCACAGGTTACGGATTGCTCGTACTCATTGATGGAGTAGAACTGTTTTGTTGTAAACCTGTACCTCAATTAGGTACAACATAGTTGATGAAACTAATGACCTGCTTGGGATTAGAGCTCCATACTTGGTATGGAGTTAAAAGGTAACTTCCTAAGAAGTTGTACCTAGAGGAAGCAAGTGCTCCGCAAGAGCAATGCAAATGCTCTGGACTCTCTGGTTCAGATTAGCAGAACCGGCAGGTGTCGTTCAACACTACGCCGATTTTCTTTAAATGATAAAAAGCGGGACAGTGTCCGGTACAAAAAAAAAGTAAAAAAAAAAAAATCGGCTGAAATATTTTAAGTTGAGATTCCTGGGTAAACAGTGAATTCAACTTAGCTGAATAATTATTTATTTTGTTTACCCAATTTTCACCTCTAGCTAGATGATATGAACAGAATTAGTTACCTTGTTCTGTTTTTATTCTCTACGAATATGATATGTATAAAAAAGTTTCTTTTTCAAAAAACAACATTTTTTCCTTGGAAAAAAAATTCTTGCATAAGTTTTGTGGGGGAAGAAGGTTAAGCTGGTAAAATTTGAGAAAAAGTTCTTTTGTAATTAGTGGATGACTCCTAAGTGAGCCAATAAGTGAGTATATAAGTAGATGAGCAAGTGCGTAAGTGAGTAAATATAAAAGTGAGTAAGTAAGAGAGTGAGTAAGTAAGTTAGTGAGTAAGTAAGTAGGTAAGTGATAAGTAACAAGCTCAATTGCAGGAAAAACATGAAGGGTCAAATATATTATGCTATGCCATAGAAGCAGGTAATGAGTATGTGGGAGGATACATGAGAGAGTGAGTGAATATCAATGTGAGTAATTAAAAAAGTGAGTAATGAGTAGGTAAAGCAGGAGAGTTACCTATTGAGAAAGTGGGCTAATTAGTAATTGTGGAATTGAGTGATTGAACAAGTAACTTATTTGATGATAAGTAAGTTGACGAGTAAATGAATAATTGAGTCAATGAGAAAATAATTAGGTGAGTAACTGATTATTGGGTAACGAGGTGAATAAAATTATTTTTTAAATTATGGCTACAAAAGCATAATGTCCAGAATATTTTAAGCAAATATTTTCACGAAAAATACTTATTACCCAGAGGTTTTATGAGCGTTACAGCATTTACAAGAGTTACAGCATTTACAAGAAATAAAGTCAAATTTTCTTTGATTCGCTTAAAAAGGTATACCTTTACCGATTATACGTACTTCGATTTTACAAAAATTTTACTTCGATTACTTTCAATTTTTACTTTCAACATTTTTAACTCATTTGTTGCTCAGTAATACTTTTATTTGTCTCAGTAATGCTGCTAAGTAATACACTTTATTCCCTAAATGTTTTCATCTGTTCCACTTAGATTGACAAGTTAGCTCAAATACACTACAGTAAATTTAATTTATGATCAATCCGACTAAACAAAGTTTTGATGTTCCCGATTCTGATCAAAGAAATCAAAAAATTTTTCCTCGAATTTTCCAGCAACTACTATTCTATTGTATAGGGTTAAGAAACGAGACACGGAAACCAATAAAATCAGTAAAATACTCGTCAAACAATTCAGGATTATCCAACCGATTAATTATTCTATTGAATGAAACTGATGTGAATTGTTGTTGTTCTATGCTCGATGAATAATAATGGATATCTAAGCATAATTTTATTAAAATTTTGTCAAATTACATCATTCAGAATGTCCATTATTCTAATATAGCAAAATGGGAATAGGAATAATAGGTAGATCAGAAAAAATTTGACTGCATGTCATTGAAATGTTGTAACTAGAGTTTTGCTCATTAAACCTCTGAGTGCTTTTCGTGCAAAATTTTCTCAGTAATACCATAAAATGATCAAATTTCCAATGATAGTATTTGCTGGAAAATGCATCTAAGTTTTCAAATGCAAAGATATCATGATTGACAACACAGTTGTTAAAAATTAATATTTTTTTTGATTCCTTGATCAATTCTCTACAAAAAAAGTACCAGTTTATTTCTAGGCATTATGCTTTTGTGGTAATGAGTAAAAGAAGAAAAAGGTTTCGACGCAAAATGGCACTTTCATTAAAAAGGAATGATCTCACAGACTGAGGGATGGTCCAATAGGTACTAATTTTGGCTTTTCTTGTGGTAACCTCATATGAACAATTTCTCATATTTTGAGCCAAATCTGAGAGCGTCGGTGACACGTCTGTGCACACTTGAGATGGAATGATCCCTAGATTTTCCATCACAAGCTGGCACAGCAAAAGCCTTAATTAACCGAGACCAAGACGACACAGCTCAGCATGAATCTTGTGGCAAGCTTAGCCGACGAACAGCGTGCCAATGTGCCAGATAAATCTGGATTTTGCCACTTCTGTGTTCGCACCAGACAAACAGATAAACCTCAGAATCTGCCAGATATTTGTAAATGAGCCAGATATTTGCCAGATTTCATCCACGTCGTCTCGCAAAAAGGTCATTACTGCGAGATGGGCCGTGCCCGGCCTTTACCTACCTACACCCGGGGAGACCAAAAATAAAAGGTCATCACTTTCAATTTTGCCAGGAATTTTATCCAAAAATGAGTGACAGATTTTTGCCAGACTTTTTATTTTCGTTTTGCCAGATTTTATTCAAAACTTAGTGGCAACGCTGCCGACGAAGAACATCAGGACAGAGAAATGCATTGCAATACAATGTCAGATACCTAGCTGGGAATTGAGGTGCAGTAGCAAGTGCACAGTGCACTGTACAATGCGGTAAACCACAATATGACAGCTTCCACAGGTTCTTTGCCCTATAGAGAGGAGACGCTCTCTGTCTTGACGTTGATTCGATTCGAAGAGGCCAGGTGTTAATTTACGGTTTCAGTGGGCATAGTAACACACCTGCTATCGTAAGTTTCCCGTTCAAATAACGTTGTGGTTAGTTTAAACTCCTAAACGGAAAAATCACCTGACTTGGAGTGACATTTATTCACTCGTTTCTCGGGATAAAAGCTTAAATAAAACTAGACAACAAATACTCACTGCTGTTGAATTTCGCTCCCTGCGATATAAGCATCGATAGCGGCGTAGGGCCATTGGGGCCACGTGGCGACAGTCCGAACAGGTGATTACTAGCATTTTGTCCCACTTTGAAATAGTTTTTGTGCAATCCCATCACGTGGTTGCCTGGGGTGTTGGTGGGGAGCTTTGTGGTCGTCGTCCAGGAGCGGGCAGCAATGTTGTCCTGTTCTGGTGCTCGTAATTTTCCCTAACACCGTCCGCAGTCCGGAAGTAGATGAAGAAGGCGTTTATTGGTATGTCGGCTTTCAAAGCCGTAGTAACGTGGCAGCTGGTGGCGATCGGAATGAACTGAAAAGCGGAAAAGATAACGTAAACAATTAGTATCTTTGGCGTGGGTTTTTTTTATTGTTGTTGAACAAAAACTATGGACCATGATTTTTTCGCACAATATATCTTGCCAGAGTTTGTGGTCGTGACATTGATGATTTGACATCGATACTACCAACGCGGCCCATCCCCCGATTCACGGTCAACTGGCTTGTTTATGCCCGTTCGTGTCATCGACTTGAAGCGAAATCCTTCAGCGAGAAAACAAACGTGTATTTTGACGTTGGCCGTGGTAGTGTGCACGAATTCGGTAAGTTGTATAACGATCGTCATCTTTCACTTCGTCGTAGGTGCTGCCGGTAAAAGTGGGTGTTTGTTTTCTCTCACGTTTTGAATCTTTTTTCGTCCGGTTAAATGTTTGATAATGAACTGCTAATAAACTACGCTGCTCGGTTAAAGAACTCAGAAGCTGCATTGAGTGGATATGAAAAACGTTATCCTAAGGACGATAGCTTTAAGAAATATGTACTTATTCATAAACATATTCATTCGACTCGGAGATACGTTGCCAGCAGATACAATCGTTGGGTATGTCACCAGATCCAATGTCAATATTGGAAAAATTGGCTAATTGTATGCTGCTTTGTTCGGATGCGGCTCGAGAGGTTGACATTGAATCAGGCAGAGTAGGTAAAAAAAACGGACATGTATCTCTTAGCGATTTCTTGGTAGAAGCCTGGTCTAGGCCCTCCTCGCCTCGGTGAAGCAATGCTTCCCTGTAGGCAGGTTGGCATGTCATCATGATACGGGCGCTTGACGCATGAAGATGTAAGGTGTGTGCGCTGATGACGCGGCGCGGTCTTGGGTACGCTCGGTGGATCCATCCATCCATCGATACATTCGTCCACGCTGAGACGCCGCCCGGGCTGCTTACTAAAAGGTGCTTGCGAGAATGTTTACAATGGATAGTGTAGACGTTTAAATCATTTCTCTTGGTGCTGTTGGCTGGTGGTGAGACAGAAATATGAGGTGGTGGGAAAGGGGGGTCGTACAAGAGTAAAACTTGTTTTGGTGAAGTGTATTCTGTGGAAGTGGCCGTAGGCAGAAGGTGAGGATACTGTTCCAAACGAAAGCTGATCATGTTATAGCCAGTATAAACATTCTCGCTAATAATCATTATTACCTTCTGGTTTATATTTTGTTCATACTACGTGTATACAATACAAATGGTTTTACGACTGTTAAATGACGGCCGCTTAATATGTTGATGACACCCTAAAAGTTGCGAAAATAATGTTTATTGCACAACACAAAGGTCGTGCTCTTCCCAAGTGAGTTTTAATTAGCCTTTTGAGCATTTTAATATGAATAAAAGCACCAACCAGAATGATATAACACATCAATTCTGTTTGTTCTTGTCAGTACTGCTTCTCTGACCAACGACCAAAAAAAGTACCTGAATGACAAAATAATCAAAATTGAAAGAATCGCATTGAAACGAATATTGATGCCGAAATATTTTTATTTGATTCTCGATAGTTTGTTTTATTGGGGCCCGCAAAAAACATTGCGTAAAATATATCTATGGCGTCGTTTGGCTGAAAATTTTAAATTTTGTTAGGTTAAAGAACTTATTCGAAGCAATAAAAGTTCTATGACTTAGACAAGAAGAACGAAGTACCCACTACCTTCCTTGTTAAGATTGTTACTGCATATTATACACAGTCGAAACCAGAGCATTTTCGCATTTGAAACGATTTTCCATAAACTTTTTGCCGGATTTTTCAGCAGTATAGTCAGAACTGTACAATACGCTCGCGCAATACTGTTTGTTTCGCTGCCATTTGGAACTGAACTGAAAATGTATACCAAAACAAAAAAGAGAGATCGAGAAAATTTTTTTATATACATACTGTTCTAAGCGCGTTAATTGTTTTAACATTGAAGAAAAGAGTACTTCAAAAGAGCTTAAGAAACGCATGGATTGCATGATTTTGGATTTAAAAACAATACAAAAATGTTTTTTTTAACAAAAGAATGAGTGGATAATTTTTACAATACTTGGCTAAAATCAACCAACCATTATTCAGAATGTTTGTTGATCCATCCGCTCAGTTTTGTAATTATCATGTTGTTTCCGGTCGAGATAAAAATAAAGTAGTAAAAAAAACAAGAAACGATCCGGATTGGAAACGTACAAGGAACATATTTTTCCAAGTTGTGACGAAAGTTAGCAAAATTTTGCCAAAAACGCATGCTCACAAACTTGACACGGATCCGCTAACAAAATACCGGTGTTGCGTCATTGATTGAGAGACTTACAACAAAGCGGATTTCAAGTAGTTACCAGGAGAGACATAATTCACGGATAAAAACAAGCTTGATGTGCATTATTGTTCAAGAAGGAAGAAGCTGTCAAAATTCACTTCGAAATAGCTGATTTTGTAGGCCATATGCACTTGAGGCGAACTTCGTGACCAAAGGCACCATAAACGATGAAAATTACAAAGCTGAGTGCTCCAAAAACGAATTTTGTTGTTTTTTAGACAACAAAACCAAATAACGTTGTTTTGGCACGATTTGGCTTCGAGTCACTAATCCAGAGCCATGTAGAAAAGGTATGGTTTTGTAAATGTTGTGGCGAAAGACATGAACCCATCAAACTGTCCTGAGCACCTAAGGTCATGTTGAAACTGAAACTTCGAATGACCAAAGCAGAGGTGAAGAAAGGAAATAAAACTGAAAAATATACTGGAAATATCTGGACAAAGATTTTCCAATCAAAAATGTCGACATTTCATTAAAATGTATTCGGTTTAATTTCGATAACTATAGCTTATTTACCAATCAATCTAAAGTGTCGTAATAATTGTCAACTCACCCTTTATTCAGTGTAAAAATTTTCGATCGGTTTTGGAAAACAATGTAGTGATTTAATTATAATTACACTATACGACATTGGAAAACTACTCACTACTTCTTTGTAGACCCTGATTCCATAAAAGGATCGAAACGTCGGTGATGAGCAGACAGGAACCAACGCAATTCATTAGACTGCAAGCCGAATATTTAATCCCTTGAATTGACACATCAATTCCAATCGAAAACTTAACTTAAGGTTGCTTAGTTTGCTGAGAAACGCAATTAATACCAATGAACTCATGTTTTGTATTTTACTAAGTTCTCGTGAATTTTTTATAATACCATGTTTGCAAGGCAGGATAAATAAAACTCGAAGCTTACATTTTATTCAGTTTTATTTGCCAAAATCATCGATCCGGACCAGGCTTGGAAACGATCAAACCTTCCATTAGATCGTAACTGACTTTAGAGTTAGAGTAAGAGTAGAGCGTGAGAGTGGAGTAGAAAGAGGCGTTGGAGTTAGAATACTTTCATTTCGTTAGTGTGCTTTGGCTCGTAAATATGGAACGACCGTCGGTTTTCGCACACAGAACAGATTGTGAAATGACATTCGCGCAACGAAGAGATGTACACTGTCATGCGTTTGGCAATGTTTTTTTATTTTATTTCTGTTCATTTAATTCTAGCTTTGCTGAGAAACACCACCACAAGATCGATGAAATAAGTAATTTCCGTAATTCTGATTTCTATAAGAAATGTCAAAATACGTTTAGGTAGGGTTTGCAATCCCGGGAACGATTTCCCGGGAAATAGCTTTTCCGGGATTCCCGGATCCCGAGTTTCGCGAGAAATTTTGTTAGATTTACTATAGTTTCTTATGCAATAGTGCAATAAAATTAAATACGTCAAACTGGTGCCTGAAATAAATAATTTAATAAAACTCAACTGACTTATTTCAAGTCGTATTGAACTGATTATTTAGTATTTTATCGTTTCCCTCCGGTTTGTCTCGGTCACAGAAAACCACCGAATGGCGAAATAACGAAGGTAATCAACCAAAATTTTTCCTCGGAATCTTACGCTCCAATCAATGGTGAAATAAACTCCAAAAGGGTTTGAAATGTTGTTCTGTTAATGAAAACTAGATTTGAGGCGAAGTTTATTTAGGAAAAAATCGGACCGTGTAATGACATAGCAAATATATTTAATAAAAAAAAAAAAATAGCGAACAGATTTGCTACTCAAGTAAACAGTAAATTTTTACTGTAGTGTAAAACATATTTTGCTCAAAAAATCCGTACCATATATAGCAAATATTTTCCTCGTCCAATGCCTGCCTAACACTCAGTTTCTCTTCAACAAACTCAACGCAACAAAGGTGTCCGATACACCAGTTTTCAATTAAATGTAGCAAGAGGTGAAATCGGTGATTTCAAAGTATTCTAGAAATCGAACTGTTCGCCTTGATGGTCGACCAGGGAATGATCTTCTCTCAACACGGAATGTCCTTTTATAGCGTCACTCAGTGTAGGAAACTTGGGTGATTGGGGGAAGAACCAATCACGTGGAAGCATCTCTGCTTTCTTTCTTCGTCGCTTACGTTGGGTGATGAATGCAATGCCAATTGGCTGGCATTGCTAGCCAATGACTGAATGCGTGTTATCATTTCGTCTATGTTTTTGAAGTCTGCGTTAGGGAAATATACCAATCGTATGAAAAATGTATGTGGATATTCGACCTTCAAACTTTTCCGCAATTTTCACGGAGTAATAAGAAAATGGTAACTTAAATTATCATGTTATACAAATCTTGTATATTTAAGCTTTCCAACGGTATATTAACTATTGAAATCGGAACAGTTGTTTGAGCGCTATTAGCATCTAGAATCTTCCATTCCGCCAACTAAAAACGTTACATGTTCAATCCAGTTTTCACAGAATGTACCTTAGTATAGTGAAGAAAGACGTAGTCCCACGTCAAAAATAAATTTTTATGCGTGTTCAAACTATTGGAGCGAACTGCTGGAACGATGCACTGTAAAATCAATGTATAATAGAACAGCAAGAAATGAATGCGAAAGCGTGGGCTAGGGTTTGCAGCAGAGTTTTTTTAGAAGTTGCATATCTGTTCTGTGCTACCACATAGGGGTGTGAATTTGAAATATATTAACGGAAATGAAACGAAATTTGTTGCTTTTTCAATTCTTATATGTCGGTTTGTTTTTAACCGATTTCCTACATTCTTGCTGCAATCGATTGCAAACTTATACACGAATTCGCCCAAATGTAGAAAAATTTGGTTTGATTATGCGAAAGTTTGTACTACTGAAGCGTTGTTGAAACAAAAATTACGTCCTCTGATTAGTCGCTTACTAGTTTTTCCTAAAAAATAAACCTAGTTAGCCGCAGCGTAGAGGATTGCGGCAGTAGCAGCAGCGGGTAGCGCCAATATCAGCTGGTTTTCTGAATTTGCTTTCGGCCTAAACAAATCACTTGTCTTGTTGGTCACATGTCTCAGCAGCAGCGCGGTATTTTCTAGTGTGTGTTTTGTCAGTATTCAATTATTCCTCCTGAAATAGATTGTTCGACTGTGATTGAAATGGATAACTGCTGGACTGTGATACTCTTCTCTTTCTGAAGTTCATACATTGGTGTCTGGTTTAAGACTGTTCTTTATTTTTCCAACTTTTGTTTCAGGAACTTTAATTCTACTTAACTCTACACAAGAATTATATTCAACGGAATCAAGTATATAATGTATACATAGTTAGGTTATCGTCATGAGCTGAGTTTACCAATCACGCGCAACACGCATAGGTGTTGGTAAACTCCATAACGTACGCCCCTTTCGCACGCGCATCATGACAACAGCGACATTGGTGCGAAGAAGGTCGCCGTAAAACAAAACAAACAGAACTGGGCCATCTGGCTATATTGTTGCTGTTCGAGTGGTGTGCTTGTTCCAGGTCTGCATTCTTTGCAAAGCGGAAAAGAAACAAGCTCAAATGTAGAAAGTTGATATTTGATATTGGGAACACAACAAGGAACCAAGTGCAGTAAGCACTTGACTTGTTGTGTTAATGAAAAAGAAGGTCTAGCGGTTCTGTAAAATAAGATTTCATAGTCTGTGAATTAAGTACCAGAATCGTAAGGATCTAGGCTACATTTTAGGCGTGGGAATGTCAAGACGTGGGAACATTTTACCACATTTCGCTGTCAGAGCCGCACAAAGATTGCGATCAGCAAATCCAATGTTGGATCGAACACTGCCCTGTAAGAACACCTTAACAAAGGTGGTTAATTCGACTTTACCGTAAAAATTTGAAGTCGATTCAATCAATCAGTATTAACAGAATTTTGTCGTCTCCCAGCTGCTCAGTTTCAACATGATGCAAAAATCGCTAGAGGTTCCAAGCCGCAACTAAAATTAAAAGCGAATTGTAAAATCTTTCCTCTAAAGATTTTGAGAGAATGGGTGAAACTTAACAAAAAGGCGGAGCCTATTTCATAGCACCCTTCGGCTATAAAAGAATGTTTATGGTAAAATTAGTAAAATTAGTTACGCGTCACTTCTCATGTAGGAAATAATAACAATAATGTGAAATGATGATGTTGATCACGTTGTCGCACCGCATCGATTTCTGTATAACATCCGCCTTATGTGGAAGATGAGTAGGCCGTATGGCCCTGCATTAATAGTGGCAGCAGTGGATTGCGTCAGTACCAACGGTGAATTGCGCAAGTTTTAGCAGCTGGTTGCAACAGTATCAGCTGGCTTTCCGAATTTGCTTTCGGCTCAAACAAATCACTAATCCGCTTTGTTACATGTCTCTGCAGCAGCGCGGTTCTTTTCACTGTGTGTTGCCAGAGCAGGCTTGTTAACGGTCACCATTTTCATTTGATCTCGCTTCCCTAGCGTGCGTCACAGTCGGCTTTCGCTCGTAAATGTAAAACAACCAAACCATCGCCGCTCAGCTCACAGAAAGAAAAGGATAGTCAAACGACATTCGCGTATCAAAGAGATGCACACTGTCAATCGTTTAGCGATGTTATTTCGGCCTATTTCTGTCTACTTCGTTCATTTATGTTGAAAAATATTATTACAAGATCAATGATATAAATAATTTCCAGAATACACGTACTCAACGTGCGTAATTCTCATTTCTAGAAAAAATGTCAAAATACGTTTGAGGTAAATAACGTCATGATGGCGATACTCTTTTGACATTTTTGTTTAAGAATGTATTCAGACAGCGAGCCTTGGTAGCGTCAGAGGAAGAAGAAGACGATTATCGCAGTGAAAAGTGGTTCTACCGTGACCATTTCGACTGTCGCGGCAGCACGAAGAATGCGATCAGTAAATCAAAACTTGAACAGCAAACTGCCCTTCTCAAGGCAAATAAACAAGCAATTGAAGATCAATAATTTTTTCGAAAGATCTCGAGCGCTAGACTTTGAAAGTAAAGGTTTTCTCATTCTGTTTAGTCAGTGGTATCGTATTTTTATGTGCGAATTTGAAGCCGATAGCACCCCAACAGCACATGCGAAGAAAGGGGATTGATGCCATCATGACGATAAGGGATGATGCCCAGTTGAAATAGGTTGACATATATATAGAATTTTTCACAACCACTGAACCCGATCACAGCCATATATTTCATACCCTTAGCACAAAACGAGCAAAGTGTTGTATCATTCTCATACAGTAACGTGTATTCAACGAAGGTTTTCTTTACTATGACTCTTTAATGAAGCACGCTGAACAATATATTTGTTATTGGTGTGCGTAGTTTTACGTCGGTTATGCGGTTGTGTTTTGGAACCAACCTTCTACGTTTTCAGTGTTACATTAGTTCATTATTCATCTTAAAAATGATCTATTTTAGCATCACTTCGAAATCTACGCGTAATGAAGCCTCGATAATAGCTATAGCTATAGATATATCTCAAGCACTCATTCGAAAATATGATTTTTATATGTGTTAACGCAGGATCCTACTTTGAAAAGTGTAAAAATAATGAATTTTCGTGATATTTTTTTGATGTTTATTGAAAGGTGAAGTGTTCGGATATTTTGGCAATCGATTAAGGTATATTTGAAGATGTAATTTGCATATCGTAGATTATATTTAAGTGATTATTACGCTGTTGACAGCGTTTCTCACGAAACCATGTTTTTTCAACCGGTGGTAAGTTTTCTCAGCATCTACTGAACACATTTGGCTGAATTTTTTTTCTAGCATGTAAAAATGGATTATCTTACTTGTTACATACCCGTTTTTCGATATCTGATTTTTAAAATGTTTTATTGGTTTTTTAATTAGCGATTTTTCATGAAAAAAATTTTTTTTTGCTGAAATAACCGCCATTTTAACAGTTTTTGGAATTTTCAAAAACGGCTATGTAACAAGTTAGATAATCCATTTTTACAAGCTTAAATTGTTTTATTCTAATTTGCAAGCATAACAGCTTTTGAACGTGAAATCCATTTCTAAATCAAGCGCAGGCAATGTGAAGAGGTGAAATCCCAGAAGTAAACTGATACAAAACATGGCATCGCATTACATCAATAATTCCAACCTTGAAGGCAACATTTCACACAAGAAGTCTTCTTGTATGAATTAAATGTTGCTTTGAAAAATATACACTAAAGTCGCTTTTTACGCGGGGGATACGTGCCGCGTAAAAAAAAAACGCGTAAATTCCGGAATCCGCGTAAAAAAACCGCGTAAATTCCGGAATCCGCGTAAAAAAAAACGCGTAAATTCCCGAATCCGCGTAAAAAAACCGCTTAAATTCCGGAACCCGCGTAAAAAAAAAACGCGTAAATTCCGGAATCCGCGTAAAAAAAACCGCGTAAATTCCGGAATCCGCGTAAAAAAAGCCGCGTAAAAAACCCGCGTAAAAAGCGACCTTAGTGTACTTCATTCTTCGTATAAATAAATGCTTGAAAACATGGGATGGCATCTAATGTAAGCGCAGTAGTGAAATATTTTCTTGAACTTTTTAGCTTTTAAGGAAACATAATTGAATTGAAATTCTTTGAATATCATAAGAAGAAGTTGTTTGATCTTACTGGTAAACATCTGGGGCAATTTTTCATTAAAAAACGGAGCAATCTCGCATATGAAAAATCGGTCCGATTATGATACAACACTCTAAATCAATTTCGTCAGCAGCAAACTTGAAACCCAACCGCGGTGAGGTTGGCACTGAAGTACGCAACTGTACAAGCTAACTGTCGAGCCCGTAACGCAAGCATAATTCCATTTCTTTTATTTTCTTCTCGTAAAGTTGCAAGCATACCATTCCGCCCTTTTCTTACCCAAGCGAAGATAAATTGGCAAAGGTCAGCGCAGGATCCGATCGGCGCGATCAGCAAACTGGTGAAAGAAGGTGGAAACGAGCAAAGGAACCGGTTTCCGATGAGTCCGGTGCCGGTAGGCGGCGACAGCGCGGTGTGAAGTTCAACTCATTCCCTCGGCAGGGAATCCGCTAATAACTGTCGGCGAAAATATTTTATTGAAACCTTATCTCCGCTCGATTTGGTTTCGCACGGACCGTGTCCTGTGGTGGTGGCAACAGACTGCTGGACCTCAGAAGGGTCACGAGGAAGAGGGATTTAAAATTGAACTTGACTCTGGCTGACGGCTCTGCGACTGTGACACGCGTGTGCAGCATTTCTAGCCAATTTTGGGTTATTTGGGTTAAGGTGAAAGTTTTGCTTGCTTTTGTTTGATGCCTTGTTGGCACGCGTGTCATCTGAGGTCGTTACCGGCGGATTAATGGGCAGTGAATTCCCGTTCTTGATCATTCGGTGAAGGGGCGTTTTCTGTGCTGCGGTTCGAAGGTGGTAATTGGAGATGGAATGATACAGTTGAAGCACACGATAATTGCTTTTAACGAACTCACGACGATTCATTAAAGCACACTCATCTGTCCATGGTCAAGTTTTGGTAGAACCGTCTAAGATCTTTGCAGCTGTAATTAACTCTGCATGTCGCACCGAAAAATGGTCACCATGGTGTGCCGAGGAGTGACTGAACGAATAATGATTTAATAATAATGCTCTGTAGGTACTTCTTAACTGGACATTGGCCAGCAGACTTCGCTGGTTTGCAAAATCCATCAGACCCACTGCCATATCGTTTCAAGTATCAAGTTTATACTAATTGCACTCGCAGAAACTCATTCACAGGCACGGCGATACACACATGCCCGCGTGCCCGATCGTAGGTCATGCAATGAAAATAGTTCGTAGGTACCTATGTTATCCAACTTGCCGCGCGCCGCCGGTGCATCGGTGTTTTGATGCACCCGGTGTTTAGGTTGAAAATTAACAGCTCATTCATCATCATCCGCTTTGCTGGTAGCAATCGATCCGTTCAAGGGAAACGCCAATCGAAGCGATCGGTGCCCAATGGCTACGGGTTTGTATTGCGTTTAACTTTTCCGCCAGCAAACGGCTTTTCACCACCAGCGAAGGCTTTTGCCAGCTCTAGGTCATACATGGTAAACGGCTTCACCAATACTACACCAGAGTGTGCTCCCAACGGCCGGTCGAAACTTGGCGGTCACTTTGTCAGAACGGAAGGCAGAACCTCAATCTATCATCAAGCTAGTAATTAAATTTCTTCTGGTACAGAAATACCAGAAAATCAAAGCCCCCGGGGGGACCGGCTGTCAGAAAATTGCGTCAATTTTCAACGCTGTTGACTTGTGCAGCTACCGATTCTGGTAGTCATAAGCAAGCAATTTCGCTAACGTGTTTAGTACCGCGTCAAGAGGCTTGTTGCAACATTATTCGTGGACTAAAACGAACCAGTAGCGGTTACTAATGTGGGGAGCGGTGTGGCAGTCCAACTGTGTGACATAGGTTTTGCTTGATCGAGACCAAACGTGATCCGTAGATGGTATTTGGACAGAATGATAAAACTCGCTGTGAAAGCTGCCATGATTCTTGGCATTCCACCTTGCGGAAGATTTTGGAAGGAATTTATCCTATTTAGTGTTCAATGTGTTTCTAATCAATAAAACCACAATCTAATGCTTACAACATTAACCCTAGTCTGTTATTAATTCCGCTTGCGGTTTATTAAATAATTATTTTTAACTTGAATCCAAGTTTATGCTTATAGTTACTAACATGGTATGAAAGCGTGTAAGCTGTTTTCAGTGGCTGTTCCGAACTGCAAAAGAAATGGAAAGTAACAGACAGACGAACTATTTCAGCAGTTTTAATTTTCTATTAGTTGGTTTAAAATAAAATTAAAGATAAATAAATAAAGGACTAGTCTTTTGACTAACCGTTTCGCTCGCTTGAATTCTTATAAAGAGCAAATTTTAAATATTTATAAATGAAAATTCTATGCACCGATGTTGAATGCCAATTCAGCCACATCCCAACTTGATATTTGATCCCGGACTTAACTCGAAGCAATTGTGTGTCAGTATTGTTTTTTCCGTGTTTTATTTGTCCTGCCGAAACAGGTTCTCTCATTCACCTCCTAAAAATGTTTAAACCCGTGTCTGCTCGGCAGAATTGCTTCCTCAACGGTACAAGAGTTGTCCGCTAATGGCCAACAGCAATGTTGTTTTCTCTCGCAAGATCGTGTGTACTTACAATTTTGATTTATCGCCACTTAGATTTAGCATTGAGTTCGCTCACAAAATCAATTTATGTAGAAAACGGAAATCTGACAGCGGTGCCATCGAGCGAGCAATTACATTGGCCGATGTCTACCGCGCGCACCAGCCTGGGCGGCCTAGGAGAAGATCACTATAGTTGACCCTTTGTCAAGTCAAGTTAAGCCGTCAACCCGCGATGATGACTTTGCGCTGCCATCAATTTGATGCGTACCCGATACCTGCTGTACTGAGACCCTGTGTGAGCGCTAAGTAAACAGTATGAGCGCAAGGAAATTTATTTCTGAGGTTGATTGGCTCTTTTAATTATACCGAGTGCACCGTAGACAGTCGATTTCACTATTGTTAGACACTAACAACTATAGATCACACTTCGACACAAAACTGATTGAAATCGCATTTGGCACCCTACCGCCATCACGGAGACAGATAATGCGGAGAGAATCTGTACTCTTTTATTAGTGTGGCAGCCGCAGCAGTGACCTCGATGGTCAACTGACTGTTGCAGCCAACGTTGCAATTGTAAAGTGCATCGGGTGGCACTTGCTCTAGGTAATTTATAGGTGATTCCATGCAAGAACATCCGCGATGGCCACGCACATCCACCCTTTTCCGAAAGCGTACAATTAAAAGCAAATAACGTTTTATTTATTAGCATTACCTTGTGTTAATTGAGCACAGCGTGTTAGATTAGTGCCGAAGAGGAGGCTCTCATTGTTCTCCGCGCAACGCAGCTCTGACTGACGGACGGGGGTCCTGCGCACTGAACACGGAATAGACAGTTCTTAGTAGCCGCATGTTAGACGACCGAATCGGCCATATCGCTTTGATCGATTCGTTTTGATTATTAGCCAGCACTTTCGATTACTTTGCACATTTTTTCCAGTGTTTGGTTAAGTACGCTTACACACAAAGAACCGGTAATCACCAACCATCGCGCACCAGGGCTAAGAACGTAGCAGAGGTAAGTAAGCCGAATTTGCACTAATACACTGTTTACGTTTGCAGAGGGGAGGTGAGGATTCACACCGCGAGAGATCAATTGATGGGAATTAGTTTCGCTTGACTTTCGAACCGTCGCTGGGTGTGCGCACATTGAGCCATGGCACAGCTTTGCACGGTTCGGTTGACGATCGCTTTCATGTGGCATTTGATTGGCGCTGCTGTGTGTAGCATAAGTTATTCCAGCCACCACCGTCGCGGGGAAAGAGCAATGGTATGCACCAGTGATGTTTTGCTCTCTGGGGTTTGGTAGTAGATGGTAGGCTCGAATATATACTGGAAATTTGTCTAGGTTGAAATTCAACTTCATGATTTCGATTTGTTTATATAGTTGACTCCTATACCTTTCCGTGTTTTGTCTTTAAAATATAGCATAATTATTTTTATTTACAGTTATTTTAGTTTTAATTATAATTTTACATCATTTGCATCTTCACTAGCCTTTTAATAATACGTTTATAAGGCGTTGGTATTTTAAATATCTTCTACATTCTGAATTTTTGGATTTATTATATGAACTTACACAATAAAAATAAAAAAAAAAACACTGAAGAATACATAAAAAGTTTGCAACGTTTTCTTTCGAAAATTCGTAGAAAAATATGCTTCTAACTATAAATCTACAAATTTAATTATTTTGTGAAATTAAGACTGAATTTTTTCAATCGAGTTTTGTCTCAATAAACATCAACTTGACCAGATTAATTCTGTGTGAAGCATTACAGGCGATAAAAAATTGAATTTTGTTCCATGTGGCATTCTGAAAAATATTACCAATACCAGTACAAATCATAATGTCAGTACTAGCACCGGTTAATTATCCATAAGTGTAATGTTTTTGAGTCGTCCAACGCTAGAGCACCAAATGCGTTATTAACAACACACACCCGTTGTACTGGTTCCAAAACAGTATAAGAGATGTGCTAATAAAACACAATATTGATGTGGTTCCGCACCTTCCAACTTTTGCGTGACTACTTAGATCAGCGCGCGGTTCTCAACCTTCTATTTGTCCGCAGTTTGGCTATATTTTCAAAACCAATTGTACCCCCTGGCTTGGTTTGTTCTTGCAGAGTAGGAGAGAGTAGTGGTAGATCATGTTGTGATAGTCTAGTTCAGGTTTCAAATTACAGTGTGATTTGTTCGTTCGCTACTGTCATGTTGAATAGCAAGATAGAAAAACAAATGAAATTTTATAAAGAAAAATTGCTTTGCCTGCCATTATTGACTTTTTTTTGCGTACCTCCAGATTGAAAACCGCTGTCTCAGATGATTTTAATTAAGGAGCTTTCTTGGTTTAGTTTTCATTTATTTTATTACTATTGAAGGCTGAATTTACGGAAAACAATTGCAGCTAAAAAAAAAGTTGTGACTAGAATTTTCCAAATCAATATTTGTAATATTTTTTTTCAAATTTTTAATTGCATTTCTGTAGCTCAAGGCTACCATAGAAAACAGACGTTCATCCCATTTTTAAAGGATTGTTAGATGTGTCAACGGATGTGCACTTCAAATCGTCATCTTAAACGTGAGTGGTAATATTCCCGCTACGTGGCGCTCGCGTCACTGACAAACCAAGCACTATTATCGATAAAATATCGATATGGCAATATTTATGTAGTGCAACTGAGGCACCACAAGACACGATATTCATTTTTTTTCTATATGAACTGTCTGTTCTTAGTGAGTCTACTTTGATTGTTTAATTTTTAATTGATTATTAATAGCAGAGTTTTACACTTATAAACCATTTGCCTGTTTTCGAAATGTATTTGATATATGTGTGTATCTGTGTAAGATTCAGTTTTTGTTCACCTTTTAACTTGGACAGTTATTCTCGGTTTCATTTTGTGGTTAGACTTTCATTTTTAGGTACACTAAAGTCGCTTTTTACGCGGGGGATACGTGCCGCGTGAAATAACCGCGTAAATTCCGGAATCCGCGTAAAAAAAACACCCTAATTCTGCAATCCGAGTGAAAAAAAAAACGAAATCCGCGTAAATTCCAAAATCCGCGTGAAAAAGCCGCGTAAGAAGCGACCTTAGTGTATATGTTTTTTTCATAGTTGTTGTAGCCTTTTTTATCGGTTGCTGTAATTTATTTTACAATTTGATTAACGCCGTTCGTTACTCATTGAATGTGATTTGAATTCTCGGTTTTGCGTGCGCTGCTTTTCCTATCCTGTTGTTTTTATTTGCCTGCATTTTTTCAAACAATTTCAATTTGTTGCTTTGCTTGCAAGTGTACTGTAAATTTGTATTTTTTTTACCTCTTCGCGTTACTTCAAATGTTTTAAATCTTTTTTTTTTTATTTGTTTCGAGTTTTGTTTGTTTTTTTTTTGCAAAAATAAAAAGAAACGAACCATATAAACATGACTTTCTATGATTCGAATCTCTTATTTAATTTTTGCAGTTTTATACGATTTAGATTTGGCCTTCTTGGCTACCCCACTGCATCAATTGGTAACTACAATAGATTTATTCAAGCGTTATCATGTTTATATAGCAAACATTATTACCAATTTTTCAAGTAGGTACAAAATAACAAAAAAAAAAAAAACAATAAAATGAAAGGCGTATTGATGCTGAAAAACTGTGAATTATATTCAAAATATTAAGTTATTGAGATTTTAAAAACCCGGTCAGGCATCTGAAAATGACTGTCTTTCCGGGACAGCAAATAGGATTAAATTAATTCCGTTCTCATTGTATTGTCATCGGTACACAGTCCGACAGCCACTGACGACAGCACACACATGTAATGGCCGTTATATTTCATTTCATTATGAAAGTTGGTTCTTCCGAACTGTCGCTAATGTCAGCCTTTACAGCGCGAAATTCTTCGGCACAAATCTGAGCGGGCTGTCAGGTGATTATGATTCACGAGAGTAAGGTCGATGCTATATTGCAAGCGAGGCAGTGCGGAACACATTTTTTCTCGTGTGGGGAATAATATGAACAATGGGAAAATATATCAAACGATCTGCCTCGTGTTCATCATGGCATCGACCTAAGACAAAGAGTATTATCGATAACAGCCGCAGCCATCCAGTAGGCTGTGAACAGCGCAGGCTAAACCAACAGGACATCCTCTAAATGAACAGAACTAGACTGTCATGTCTGAACGAACAAAATACATGCGGGTCGTTCCATGCGAAGTATACCTGCAACTTGGACACGACCATCACAGATTTTGCTAAAAGTTGGGGGAATTACTCATCTACTGTCACTTTGGAAAAATCCGAAATTTAGTGTCTATTGGATTACCCCCCGCTATGCGGGATCCACTTGTTTATTGCGAAGTCACGCATTTTTTGTTCAAAATCTCTTTTTTCTTTTTCTTACAATCCATAGACCTAAGATGTCCGAAAAATACTGATAGATGATTTTTGAAGAAAATAAACCAAGGAATCCAGAAAAATATAAGTTTTGGCGGAAGTTTTGCTAGAAAAATGACTTTTGTATTTGAAAACTAAATTTTCATTTTCCGGCAAATGCAGCCATTTTGATTTTAAATTTGATAATTACATCGTGTTCCTTGGAAAATTTCACATCAGAAACAACTATCATCCCGAGGTAATGTGAGTCAATCTCGAAATATAACATTTTTACGAAAAAAGTCGTAAACTTCGTTATTATTTTATTTTATAATTTTTAGACGTAAGACACCCAAAAAATAGTGATAGTTGAATTTTGAAGAAAATAAACCAAGGAATCTATAAAAATATTGTTTTTGACCGGAGGTGTTGCCATATAGATTATTTTTGTATTTTAAAATTAAATTTGCATTTTTTTGGCGAATGCAGCTAATTTTATTTTAAATTTGATTGTTTCATCGTATTTCTCGGTGAATTTTACGTAAGAAGCACTAACCACCCCGTGGTAATATGAGCCAAACTTGAGATATAACATTTTTACGAAAAATTAATTGCTATATCTCGAGATTGGCTCATATTACCACGGGGTGATAAATGTTTCTTACGTAAAATTTTCCAAGAAATACGATGAAACAATCAAGTTTAAAATAAAATTAGCTGCCTTTGCCGAAAAATGCAAATTTAGTTTTAAAATACATAGATAATCTATTTCACTATTTCACTTTTTTTCGGGTGTCTTACGTCTATAAATTGTAAAAAAATTAATTACGAAGTTTACAACTTTTTTCGTAAAAATGTTATATCTTGACAAATTTAAAATTAAAATGGCTTCATTTGCCGGAAAATGTGAATTTAGTTTTCAAATACAAAAATCATTTATCTGGCAACATTTCTGGTCAAAACTTTTATTTTTTCTGGATTCCTTGGTTTATTTTCTTCAAAAATCATCTATCAGTATTTTTCGGACATCTTACGTCTATGAATTGTAAGAAAAAGAAAGAAGAGATTTTGAACAAAAAATGCGTGACTTTGCAATAAACAGGGGGGTCCGCAGAGCGGGGGGTAATCCAATAGACACCAAATTTGGGATTTTTCCAAAGTGACAGTAGATGAATAATTCCCCCAACTTTGAGCAAAATCTGTGATGGTCGTGTCCAAGTTTGTGCTTTTTCGTGGTCACTTCGTATGAAATGACCCATGCGCAAAAATGTGCTGTCGTGTGCAACACAAGACAGCTTCGTTGCCTATGTAGGCTTCAGCTGTATGTGAGCTCTCATTAGGCTCATTCATAAGGCTGTAAGGGGGCTCCGTAGCTGCAAGATTACATAGTCCGCTTTCGTAAGCGGGTGGTCGTGGGTTCGAATCTTAGTAAAATCAGGCCATTTTAGTTGCCAAAGGACTTGAATATGGGTTTATTCTCAGGCTCCCCACCACGTACCCTTCCATCAATCTGACTTCTACAGTACCCCTTTTGACTCTCCTTTCAACAAAAATATGTCCCTATTATAATAAAAATGGTGTGAGTAACGTATGGAAGTTCTCTCCAGGGAATTGTAACCAGGGGATATTGTTAGGATGGACAGGCGCTCGGTATAGTAGAGCAGTAACCTTGAAACGGAAAGGTAAAACTTACACACAAGCACGGATATCAATGATAAGCGTATTACTTACTTTAATAACAATACTTCCAATAATATGAAGCGCGGAGTACAGAAAACACCTGGGCACACACAATAGATCCAATCTCTGGTCGCAGTGATGAGTCCACACAGAAAAAAAATGTCCCGACTGACTTAGGGTAAATCCCAGGTCAACTTGTTTTTGTCGTTAAATTTGCACGAAAATATATGGTTTGGCAGTGAATTTTCAACTGTGTTGCAGGAAACCGAAGTTTTCGCTACGAGTAACACAGTGACGTCGAAACTGTACCAAAAAGAGTGTCTCCAAAATTTGCCGAATTTTGCCGTTAATTCGACCACCCCGTGATGTTTTGGCGAGATTTGGCGAGCTGTCATTACATCAAAGTCAGGAATGATATTCAGGGTCCACTTTGTTTCGAAAGACCTTAATCCACCCAACATCCCCCAATTTCTAGGCAATCAAAAAGAGGAGGCTCCAGGCAAACAAAAAAGTTGTCAAAGACAACAATCAGATGAAGCCCTGGTGAAATAAGGTAGCGATGGACGAAGAGGTGTGCGCCGCGATAGTGATTTGTGTAGGAAAAGATCTTGAATTCAATAATAAATAACTGAAATACACGCAATTGTTTTTGTTACAATATTATTTTAAGCTTGCTATAGCAAAACGGAATTAGGAAAATAGTTGTTTGGAACGCTCACATTGCTCACTCTCAATATGGGTTGCGTAGAGTAGATGGCAGAAACAAAGTCAAGAATTAAAAAGCTAAAGGGAGGAAAATAGGAAAAGAGAATCATTTTCCCCCGGGGTTTGAGAAGATTAGGTTTTAGTAGAATTTGTTTTATAAAATCTATCCATCAACTGGCGGTCGTTATTTTCTCCGCAAGTACGAAGACCTATGTATTACAAGTCTGTGGCAAAGGTTTTAAAGATTAACAGAGCCTTTTTAGTCGGACTTCCGAAGTTCGTGCCTCAAAGCTATCAAGGCATTTTTTTTGACCGATGAAAAAGTATGAAATTTTCAATATCATTTTATATGCGAAATGTCATAGAAATGCATTCTTCAAAGAGTCGAGAATTTTTTCTTATAACAAATGACAACTACAATTTTGGATTTTTTTCAGAAGTTCCCCCACTCCACAACAAACGCGCTCAGGGAGAAATGGGAGCAGGTATGTATATATAAGCTCTCTATCCTCTTTATTTCAGTACTAGTTGGCCCGTAGTGGTTAGCCACTATTTAAAGACTCCTTCTCCATTATTTGATTATTTTCGAAAAATTGTTTTCTAACGATTCAATTTTTTTTAAATTTCATAACTTGATTTAATAGTTCATTTTCTCAATTGTTTGATGTTACATATGTTATATTCAAACTAAACTTACATGTATGTCACAAAATATCAAAAAATTGGTCGCAGTAACGAAAATACCCAAGACGGAAGAAAAACTTACAAAATAACTAAAAATGAATGTGATTGTAAAAAAAAACAATTTACAAAAACCATTGCTCATGAAAAAATACTGGATTGCTCAAAAAAATATTCACACAAGCAAAAGTTTTTTCTCTGCAATTTGTTAATAACAATAGCAAAGCCTAGAATAACGAAGTACTGTTCTCTTTTAATCATTCATGGGTAGTTCAAATCCCTCTCTAATACTCCGATATAACTTCACACATGATAAATGACGGGCATGAAACATCTGTCATCTGCGTTCCATCACAGAAACCTTTTATAGTGTTGCGTAACAACATAACAATCCTCATCCCATCACCACCACCTTTGTCTACTTCTTTGTTTTCGTCTTCTTCTACATAAGCAAACAAATATTATTTGATAAAAAATAAAAAAAGTTGGCTTGCTGTAGCGCATTTGCAGGATAGTAGATAAACCTATGTTTAATTTTTAAAACTTTGAAAATTTTATGTCGATATATCAAAATATCTTAAATCAAAACTGTTGATCAGATTTTACATAATGTTCAAAAATAATGGTCAATAGCTTAACCCGATCCCGGCGGAGAGAAATCAGTTTTTACCTCAAAAAATGATCTTCAAACTCTTATTACTCATCAACTATAAACATAATTAACACAAACTGTATTGCAAATTAAAGATCAATCTGTAACTTACTGAATAATTTCATCGGGAAAATTTTCAAGTATAATTGTTGAACTTGAATCAATGTTTGAATGTCACTCGTCGGGAATGGTTCATCTTATACTCTAAGTTTTCTTAAAACAGCTTAAAACTTTCACGTATCAGTAAAATAACTATCCCTTTTTCCGTACATCTTGAACGTCGTAGTATACTTAAAGAATTGATTTGGGGTACAATGTGTGCAGCATGTCTTGTGTGGGTTAAATGTCGTTTCTATTTTTAAAAATATCGGAAAAAAATTATATTGCTTTATCTTTGAGTACAACTTCTTGAGAAAATTTTTGTAAATTTTTTTAGAGCTTTGAGTAATAGGGAGAAAGTTGGAAAGATTTCAAGTGCAGCTTGTCACGCGCCATAAGCTAAACTTGAAACTCGATATGATGTTTTGCATAAAATGGCTTTGGCGAGTTACCGCCGGTTTTCTTCAATTTTTTATAAATGTTCGTTATTAACGTCTTCGGTTGTAATTGATACAAGTTTTTGCTATCGAATAGCTGTACTATTAAAAAATTACAATTTCAATGCATAGGAAAATTGCTACACACTTTGAAAAAAAACCAAACTGCTTATTTTCTCGAGCAAGAAGGTTTATAATCCCCATTATTTTCTCGACTTTTTCATAGTCTATTCTCAATGACCTACAACAGGTACTGCCTTATTGCATCACTTGACAACCTAATTTTAATGGTAATGCCATGACATTACAGAACTTATTGGACATGTAACTATAAAATAACGTTCATAATCAACCGACAGTGGTTTGCCTAACTTTAGATTTCATTTACATGCTTGATATCTTTGTCTTTCTTACATCTTATAATTGCCTTCCGCCCTTTATTACGTTTTTGGCGGTTTTTTCCGAAGCACCTGCATCAGAACCTATAGCCATGTGCTAATTTAACACGTGTGCCGAATATTAGTTAAGACGCAGTTAGCTTTGATTTCCTTACGACTGGCTTCATACCTGGCGAGAGGAGGTGAGTGGAGGACTAAAAGCAAAGGTAACTTGTAGTCAGAACAGGAGTGTTTGCGTTGCTACCCACAAAAAAATAACAAACTTTTGTGTACCTCAGCTTCAGAGTTTGCTTGGGAAAAAGGCAATTTGAGTAACTTTCGTTTGTCGTGCGCGTGACTGAAAGACAAGCAAACTATTTATATTCCGATTTTTTGTTTTGTTTAGGCATGCATAGTCTTGTTCTGAATGGCGGGTAAATGGCATCACTGCCGTCAGTTGGTCTGTAGGATTTCCGTGGCGCATTTCGTTCATAAGCTTCAGTGTTCTTGGTCATTGAGATTAGTGACGTTGGCAGCAGATTGTGGTGCATGTGAAATATTGGTGTTTTCAGTTGAGGGTGGATGGAAAAGTGATTTGGTCGTTCGGATATCTATTCAGTGGAGTTCGAAGAATTTCTGACGCATTGACTTGAAAGAAGCCATTTTTGTTCCATCCGTGTTCAGTGCCATAGTAATGCCACAAGAGAGACGGGAATCAGAAGATAAGTATTGGTATTGGTGCTGGAAATATCGGCGAAGCGGAGTGGAATTGGAAATGAGATCGAAGTGCGATTGTGACTATGTTAACGCACACACCTTCTCTTTCGTTCGGTTTGAACAGTAGCCAATCTACTGGAGTGTGTCACATTTTTTATGCACTCAGCGTTGTCAGTTGCCCGTTGTGAATCCAATTGATGTGTTTTTTTGTAGATTGTTTTTTTAGAGTCTACACTTGCGTGCTGACCTCCCAGTTGGTCTCGAGGTACGATGCTGGTCGAAAAAGCCAGTCGTCGTGGGTTCGAGTCTCGGCTCGGGAGGTACTGTTAGTGTCAGTGGGATCGAAGCGCTAGCCCCGCAATTGTCCTGTACACTAAATAGTTGGCTGCGATGTCTGTGTATAAGAAAGATAAGGTCGAGTTCCGAATCGGAATTAAAGCACCAAGGCTTTGCTTTTGGCTTTGCCTTGCTTACTTGCGTGCTATATTCGAATTGTGCTGTTTGCTTCAATAAGTAAGGTACCACATATCTACAGACATGCTCATGACTTGGAAAGTCCTGACCGGACGGTTACGGACATTTTATCCAATTATCAAATTCTAAATCTTAGAATTTGGACAAGTTTCGCTACACATAAACAAATTATGTTTAATTATATTGAAATATTGTTGATCAGCGTGACAATAGGCCACGAATGCTAAATTTTGATTGTGGTCGTTTTGGCATTTTGTAAATAAACTTAGCATTTTGTTTTGTTTAGTAAGAGATTAGACTCTCGTGACATGTGACAACGAGGTGAGCCACGAGGTGAAGAAGCGGATTGCGGCGGCGAATAGGGCTCATTACGGATTGCGAAGCCAGCTTAGGTCCCGTAGCCTACAGATCCGTACGAAATTTGCGCTCTATAGGACTCTGATCCTCCCGGTGGCGCTCTATGGACATGAATCGTGGACGTGGAAGGAGGCCGATTGACGAGCGCTTGGGGTCTTCGAGCGTAGAATCCTGCGATCAATACTCGGTGGCAAACTAGAGAACGGGGTGTGGCGCAGGCGCGTGAATCACGAGCTGTACGAAGTATACAAACACGCTGATATTGTCATGCTGATGAAACACGGCAGGTTACAGTGGGCTGGCCATGTAGCACGGATGAGCGACCGGCAAAGATAATATTTAGTAGAGAACCGGATAGAGGCCGATGGCTTCGAGGCAGACTGCGCACGCCATGATTTTCGCGCGTCATTCGCATAGAATCGCGGTGTTTGAAAAAAAAAAATTCATCGTTCGTTTTCGTAATGAGCGAACCATCATGCGCAGCATCGCAAAATCGTCGAAAATCGTCAGGCGATATTGGCACTGTAACCTTCACTTTAAATTAAAAACGATTTGAAAATTTGTTAAGTTAACTTGAGCGTTTTTAGGCGTTACTATCGCCTGATGATTTTCAGTTGAAACGTTTTTTGTTATTTCTTTATTAAGATGACTTCCAGCCACAGGCTGGTTCGCTACTGACGGTGGTCGCAGTTGAAAATGATTTTATGAATATTTAAATAGGATGTTACAATTGTGGGTTCAAAGCTCATAAAATTACCCCCACAGGTCATTTTTATGGTTTTGGGTGTTATAGTGATATGCCCCCGAAAATGTACTTCCGGAATAGATTCCACTGGGGCTTCTAGTAACTAGGCTTCTAGAAACGATAAAATAAAGCAAATGCCACCCGAATACCACTCAATATGCGTATTTCTAAGAACGGGATGATGTGTATGGGATTTCCTAACTGGGTGGCCAAGTGGATACTGTCCTACTTAACCGATCGCTCAGCCTACGTCTCAATCAGTGGTACACAGTCTTCCAGCTTCAAACAACCTTCAGGTGTACCTCAAAACAGCCATTTGGGACCTTTAATTTTTATTTTGTTCGTAAATGACCTGTGTACCCTTCTTCGTTCCTCAAAACTCATGTTTGCGGATGACTTGAAAATATTCCGCGTAATTAAATCCGGATTCAACTGTTGTGCTCTATAGGAGGATATTGACGCACTTTTACGCTGAAGCACATTGAACGGCATGCAAGTTAATGCCACTAAATGCTGCGCCATTACTTTCAGCCGATTATGCAATCCTTTGCATTTTGACTATACAATAGATCACAGTAGTCTTCCCGATTGAATGAAATAAAAGATCTGGGTGTCATCATTGTTTCTAAGGTCAAGTTCAACGGGCATATCTCCATGATTACTGCCAAAGCGTCCTCCACCTTAGGTTTCTTGAAAAGAAATACCAGTGCATTTCACGATATCTACCCACTCAAATCAGTATACTGCGCTATAGTACCTAGCATTTTGGAATACGCTGTTGTTGTATGGGCCATATTACCACGCTGCGCAGGTGAACAGAATCGAAGCTATTCAGAAGAACTTTATAAAATACGCTTTACGTGTCCTGCCCTGGAATGACACTATTCACCTGCCGGCATACGGGTAACGATGTCAACTTATTAACCTGGAGTCATTGACAGTAAGAAGAAAACTATTTCAGCGGATTTTTGTATTTGGTTTACTCAATGGGGAAATCGACTGCAGCGCTCTGTTAAGTTCTATAAGTATAACCGTTCCTCGAAGGCAACTATGAAATTACACGCTGTTGTGGCAACCAACCCATCGCACCAACTACGCTTATAACGCACCATGGAATATGTGCTGTCGAGTTTCCAACGAAGTTTGTCACGTCTTTGGTTTTAACATTAGTAAAAGTACTTACAGACGAAGAATTCAACATCTAGACTAAGAAAATATCTGTACAACTTTATGTTTAAGATTGACCAATAAATTAAACTCCAGACGCCATTTTGAAATTCAAGATGGTGACTCCCGGTTTACGGGAAACAACTGAAATTCATCAAATACCATCTAATATGTGTGCTTTCGAAATCGGGAGGATGCCAACAGACCTCGACACCAAACGAACCGGAAGTCACCACATTGAATTTGAAAATGGGGTCTGGCGTTGAGTTGCGGTTTCTGGGCATCATTCCGATTCCGGAAATAATCATATTGAGTGGTATTCGACCATTTATTTCCAGGAACCGGAAGTCGCCATCTTGAATTTCAAAATGGTGTCTGTTTCTCGTAAACTGGATGTCACCATTTTTAATTTCAAAACGATCTCTAAAGTTGAATTTCGATCTCTGAGCATCATTCCGATTCCGAGATACCTGTATTGGGTGATATTCGATCATTTTTGGTTCTTATCCAGAAACTGCAAGGCGCCATCTTGAATTACAAAATGGCGTCTGGAGTGTTCTGAAAATGAAGGGTGTTTGACTTTGTTCTATTTAATTGTTTCTACGGCCTTCAGGAGCCCCAGTGGAATTTGTTCCGAAGAAGCCATTTGGAGGGCCTATCATCCAAACATCCATATCCATGGAAATAGTTCAAAAATGCCAAATCGACACACAAAGTACAGTTTCCGTTTCCTTTTGTGATGCTCTATTGCCAATACGTTCTCAGTGTAATTACCCTACTGCTAGTATTTATTTATTTATTTATTTATTTATTTATTTATCGATATCGAATGAAAACTGCAGAAGTTACAAGAATTTTAATTTGTGAGTACCCGGGCACTCGGGATGTCGGGCTCGTAGGGAGTGTTTTTTTTTGTCAAGCACATAACGGTTAAAAAGCTATAGTCTTTCATTTTTTATCAGTCGACAAAAAAATCAGATATCGGATAAAATGCGTCTTTAGTAAATGATATTATTGCTTTTAATGATACCTCACATGTCTTTGGTACTTGTTTCAAACGATCAAATGATTTCAATCAAGGTTGCATATTCAATTCTAGGGTGCTTTTGAGGCGCGTGCCGATAGCTTGCTCCACAAATACAATTGAGAGAAACGGTGTATGAAAAACTGGTAGTCCTTAAATAGTACTACAAGTTTGTCGAATAATGCAATGCTTTAACTCTTATATGGGCGTGAGAGCCCATATTTAGTGCAATATTTAGTCAATATCCACGGTGAATATTATGATATTCACCATAAATATTGGCTGAAATATCCCACTGAATACGTGCTCTCACACTTTAGGCATCAGAGTTAGAGCATTGCTTTCTTCGACAAACTTGTAGCATTACTTAAAAACTGCAAGTTTTTCGTACATCATGTTTCGAAATTGTACTTGGGGAGCGAGGTATCGGCACGCGGCCAATTGAATTGAAATGACAGTTTAAAATTAAATACGCAACCTTGGTTTCAATATGTTATTCTATTGTTATAAGCCTGCTGTGAAAATTTTTACGAGTGTATAGAAATTAAAAAATTATTGTTGAAAAAGCGTAACTTGAATGCAATCGAAATGATACTGAAGATAGTGCAAATCGCAAAATAAATGCCGGTTTGAAAATTATAAATAAAAATTAGCTAAAAAGTATAAAGTGAAAATTTACATATACTCAATACCGTTCAATTTTTTAAAAGTAGTTCCGTTTACAACTTTTTGATAACAACGTACTCTGAACGTTTGAATAGAAGTTTTAGATAAACTGATAATTTTTTACTTATTTTTAAAAGTTTAGAAATATCATTTTTGTGAGCCCAAATGTATTTGCAAATACAAACTTTATCCTGGGTGCAGTCGTTTTTTATGTGTGAAGGTATGATTATGTTTTGAATCATAAATCATAATACATTTTTTAAGGGTTTGTCAGAAAAAATTGCTATACAATTAAAAACATTTGAAATTGTAATTATTTTAGAAATAATACTGCATACTTTCTTGAAAAGAAATTCACTCGCTATTACCATCTTTTGTCAATGTTTGTTCTTTTTTAGTTGGTAAATTTTAAAATTATAAGTTTTTGTTTTTCTTTTAGTCTTGTTTCTGTATTCTGTTAAGCTGTCGTGTTCTTGTTTTTTACTGAAACTTTTTCGTATTTTTTTCATTTTAAAAGTTTTCAAAATATTTTCTAATAAATTTCGGATTTTTATGAATTTCCATTGACGTTTCTTTTATTGTTGATGTAATTAATCGTTAGCTCTTAGTTTTTTGTCACGCAGTGACTATTTCACACTCTATTTGGGCGTCAGTTAAATATCATAAAAATTAGTCAATTTCTTTCATAATGTCTTTAAAACTGACACCATTTCGCGTAATCAAACTAGTGCATGCTTCCCTTAATCTTGTATCGCATATGATCGTCTAGAGCAGATAATTGAATCAAATCGATTGCGCCGGTCCAACAACATATGCGGTCAAAGAGTGGTCCACGAGAGGCGTAGCGAATCATAGTAAGTACGGTGCTTTAGAATAATTGGACCCTGAACCCTGACTGCGCATAGTCAGTGTATGCTTCACCACGGGCGAAATTCCTTGTGTAAAAGAATCGATTTGATTCCATCACTCTAATAGAATTAGGTACGAGTGTTGAGGTAAGCTTTAAAGCACAACAGAATAACAATGAAATTATTAAATTTCCAACTTTGAGTTTCGCTAGAAACGAAAAAAAGAATCTTCTGCTTTATACAGTGACAAAGTGATTCACTGCTCGTCGAGCAGCGAGGAAAAGATTATTCTTGCTTGTTGGTAGAATACATGTTTAGATTATTATGTCACTGAAATTTGCATTTGAACTGCGCAAGCAGGAGTCAATTGTGTCCGATCAGAGTTTGCTGTATGCATATTTTTTTTGCTGTATGCGAATGTTTTTTTGTGAATCATATAAAATTAAGGTTTCGATGAACATCTAATAATTAATCAAGTATCTGGGCTTTAGACCTTCTCAGAATGCATCTTAACTGACCAACGATTTTTTCTGCGATGCTATTTTTAACCGGAAGATATATATTTCTTAAGCCGCTCCTATCGTTATCGCTCTGAAAGCTTTGCGTCACAAGGCGGAATCTAAGAGACTGCTTTTTTCTCGTAGTGAATAATAAAAAACCGTCGCGACGTTTTTAACTACACAAACGGGCGGCCGAATTTGCGTTGTGCACCGCCATAATAAACTTGAAAGATTGAACATCAAAACGAAGAATAAAAAAACAAAGACTCCTATAATTACCGTCTGCTCGAGCACTGGTACGAAATTTAGAATGATGAATCAATAAAAAATCGCGAATATATTTCCTGTTGTACGATGGTGTGTCCAGGGGGTAGCCTAAATGTAGCATCTTTTATGTTCGTTAGGTGAATTATGTTCTTTATTCTAAATCAAGAGACACAACTGAAAGATACTCTGCGGATGCGTAAAACAGTGCCCCCGCCTAGCTGGAAATTTTGGTACGCTAGAGGCACTGCTTTTCGCCACTCCTAAAACGACCGGATCGGGAAACCTTGGTATCCAAGCGTGTATCTTCTCGATTTGCATACAGATTTATTTGGTCAAATATTGGCTCCGGTGACAATGCCAATAATAAACTGTTTGCCTAATTTGTTCGCGCAACCTTTCAGAATTTTGGAGTGGGGTGAGCTTCGTGGGAAGGAATATTAGAAATAATTTTTTTCCGCATGTTCGATTACCAGTTTTTTTTTTAACGGTTTTTAAGACTACAAACTCCGGCGTGACAAAGTTAATTCTAAGCACTAGATTGCACGATCGTGTGTGTGTTTTTTTAAGATTCTACCGGTTCGTAATTAGATTTACAGCAGGTGTTTTACACTCGGTACTCTAAGCTGAAGATGAGAGCACAAAAAATATGAAGGTTGTCCGGATTCTGTGCGAGTTGTCGTCTTTCACTTCATCGCGCTGATCATGCGACTGAATGGATTGTGAACACTCGATCGTCTAGAGCGCAAGTTCCGATACGTCCGTAAGCGCATATTTGGCCCGGTAATGTACGAGCGTTCATATCTAATGTCTAATTGCTGCCATTGCTCTTGCCTGCAGAAGACATTGGATGCGGTCACAGCGGGAACTTGAAGAGTGGTCTACCTTGGCCATCGTTGATGCTGCCGACAGAAAAAAATATACATAACAACAACAGGCTCGGTACTTCTTCGGTTTCCGCTGCCGCGGTGGCTTTCGCTGACCGTGAATTTGGCCATAAGTGGCCTGGTGGCGGCGGCGGTGCGCTTTTGGGATGGCTTCGCGCTCGGTTGGCATTGTCCGGAGTGACTCGTTTCTATTTCGACGGCACCGGGTCTAAGGTTCACGTTTTTACGGTGTACGGCTTCACGCGACTGCGTGCGGGTTTTGCTGGTGGTACTTGGAAAACTCACTTCAAACCATCGGTTGTTGAGTATATATGGTCTGTTAGAGTGAACCATGGGTTTCACGTGTATGTGAAGAACATGGTGTGAAAATTCTACTAGATTTACATATCTATGTGTATGTGCTTAATATAATCACATGCTCCAATCGGAACCCCGTGAGTCACGCAAGTTGAGCTTGGTCGCAGAAAAATTTATCCTTGCACGCACATACCCATGTGCTTGTGGCAATAGCGGTGAGTAAAAGTATGCTCCACTTTAGAATACTAACTGTTTCTACCTTCGATTAAAGGTTATTGGCAAAGAGATATCTAATGTCTGTTTACGATGAAGGAAAAAAAAACGCTTGCCATGAAAAGTTTGAAGTTAGAATATAGTTTTCGCATATATATGGAACACCGTGAACAATAAACAATATACACCGTTTTACTGTACTAAAAACAAGCCCACAAAGATTATTGAGTCTAATTTCAAGAAAAAATATTTGATGACATAAAATTACCTTTGGCCTCGTAAAAAAATAATATGTATTGAGTCGTAAAATTACCTGGAAAAAAATAAAGAAAAAACTGTTAAAAATGTGAAAAATCTGAAAAATGTTAAGAATAACAAAACCAGTATAGATTCCAACATGAATCTCAGATACCTATATCAAAAATATTATAATGTTAAAAGTGTCAATAATGTGAAAAATGTGAAAATTTTTTAAAAGATTAATATTGAAAAAAAAAAAAAACATGGCATCCGAAAAAAATACCTCAGAAATTTTGAAAATTGCATAGTGCCATGTATGCATGTATGTATGTATGACAGAAATGTCATAGATGTCAAAATGTTAAAATTTTTATAAATGCCAAATTTTAAAAAAGTATTAAAAACAATAAAAAATTCAAATATCATAAAATTGTCAGAAATTCATAAGGCCAAAAATGTAGAAAATATCAAAAAATGTCATTGAATTGTTTGAATTTTTTGCTATTGACACATTCTATCGTGATGTTACAACGTTTTGACTATTCTGTTGGCAACATTTTAATTCTAACTAGTAATTTTTTTTCATGAAACCCTTTGATATTATTACAGATTCAAAAAGTAGACAAAATTCCCGATAAGAATGATGTATAAGATTTTTGTTTACTTTGTTTATATTACCTTGGGGAGTAAAAATGTAGCGTGACGTTACAACGCGCGAGAAATTGAGGTGTCGGAACTTTTCTTACAAAAGTCAAAAACTCTGCTTTATTAGGTATTTTATAACAATTTCTTCTTCCACGATTTTATAACAAATAATAATCGAACATTTTGCCATGTTCAGAATGCCTATAACTGGTAACATCTATATTTGAGAAGCTTTCATATTTCGTGACGTTACAACGCTCATTTTTCAGCCAGGGGTATTCTTACTCCGTTGTAACGTCACGAAAATATGAATCAGTCGATATCCATTATTTATCACATATTTCTTAGTCATTTTCATAAGAAATAGCTCAATATCTGATTTTATATATTTCTAGTTCTACTTTATGCACTTGGTTTGTGGGGTTATCCATAAACTACGTATCAAATTTACTTTGTAGTTTAATGTTTGGGAATGCAGAACCAAACTTAAACTCGGAGATTTTCAGTGAAGGAATGTGAGTTATGATCAAATCAATTCTTTTCATAAGTGACATTTGTATCATAAATATTCTCAAAAGTGTCTTATATGACATTATGTGTAAAACATATTAAATTTATTTTTATTGTAGTTTTTTCACAATGTCTGAGTATGTAAGCAGTTTATTCAGCATTTATATCAAAAACAAGTTTACAAATGTGTCCTTAATTCCATTAAATACAAGAAACCTTTAAAAAATTATAATAATAACACAAAAATGCCGCTTTTTTGCTTTTTTCGCTCCCGTAATATTTCCTTGATTTTTTAAAACTCACACTACTTATTCAAGAAAATTCGAGTGCATTTTTGCCGCTGATGATTTTTTCATCTAGACTTGCCCCAAAAATAAATAGCTGGCTTATTCCACAATATGGTGTTGGTCGTTCAAAAATGTTCTTCTCATCGTTAAATGTGGTGATGTCACGTCCCGTAATTTCGATAACCATCACATTCGGAAGATTGGCTTGAGCGATGCGGACGAAGTATTCATTTCATTACCTTGCGTCAATAGTTTCTTAGTTCAATAGGAAGTTGACAATTTTCAATCTCCCGTCACGCAATGCATTGTAATATAATATAATAGAATAATATTAGAATTTTTTAGAATGTAACGTTACTCATGGATGACCCACAGTTTAATAATTAAAAACATTAATCCAATTTACAAAATTTTTTCTCTGTTATATGACAGATGTAACGTGAACTAATTTAGACGCATCTAGTATGTTTTTAAACATAGACGAATATTATATAAGGGGAGAAAAAAAATTTCGTGACGTTACAACGCAAACTAAACCCGGTTGTAACTCAAGTTGTATTCAACCTAGCTGCGATCTTTTAGTATCAAATTAAAGGTATTTTTGAGTAAAAAGTAAAAACAAAATATTACTTTGATTAACGCTTTCCCGCTCATGGTGATTCTAAAGCACCAAGAATTATAAACATCATATCTTGACATAAAATAGTTTGTTGTGCTTACGATTGTTCCATAAACTTTTATATGCTACCCCAGAGCATCACTGGGCATTTTCTTCGAAATTCTACAGTTGGCAGTAATTTTAGTTAGTCTACAAAGTGTTCAGCTTGAATTTTCTCGTGAAGCTATATATTTTAATGATAAACCTTGTGAGCGGGAGAGGGTTAAATGTAAGGAGTTCCCATGAAGTAAAAATCTGTACTTTTTTCGTGACGTTACAACGCTAAATTACCCCTGTTTTCATATTGGCTTTAGATCAACATATTTGAAATTTCATTCCGAAACCCTTTAGGCATTGAATAAAGCACTTTGTTTACAGTCATATAACATAAAAAATGTATTATAAATACATACTCCTGATCAATTGTAACAATTAAAAAAATATGTAACCAAAAACGCTTGTTTTTTGTTAATTTTACTTGAACTTTGCAATTAGTTTTCTGCAGTTTCTTAAACAACAAGTTTTTGGAAGGTTCAAACACTATAGAATCTAGGAAAAATATTTACATTGCTGAAATATGCATTTCAAAAATTGGTTTGTTGGTGTAGCTTCGCAGAGAATGTATCTATTTCTTGGTATAGTTTTTATCAATTGCTGATCGGCCATTATTTTTGATATTATTAGCTAGTTTTGTGTGATTTTAAGTGTCTTAAAGATTCATGTATTTTGTTTGTTTGTCATGTTTTACCTTTTTTGTGTCATATCTCATTTCATCTTGTTTTAATTTTTTTTCAATCAATTACGTATACATAGTTGTATCTTATTTGTCATTTCTCGCAAACCATCGTTATTTTGTTGTTATTTTATTATTTTTGTTGTTGATGCAAATTTTATCCTTTTTGCAACTTTTATTTCCAATTTTGATTTCATATTAGAATAATCGCCTTTTCGTTTGCGGTTTGTGTCATCGGTGACTGTTTTTCATAATATTTTATTGTCAATTTTATAGTTTTATTACATTTGTTTCTTGTTTTCGTATTTTATAATAAATGTATTTATCAATTTATATATGTATATATTTTCATATATGTTTTCTGTTTTTTGTTCAAAGATTTTTTTTTGTTATTTTCTTCATATTTCGGCTCTTTTTGTTATGTTTTGGTCCGGCTTTTACAATTTTTGTATTATGTTAAATAATTTTTGTTTTGACTATTGTAACATTTCTACACATGGGTTATTTTAGTAATACGTTTTGTCGTTCAATTTGCATTTGTTAGTTATACTTGTAACTAGTCGGCCGAATCGCTCCCCGATGATAAGCGGGTGGCTTAAATGCGCCACTCTCCTAAGAGAGACTAACCGCCGAGATGTGATTGCCCAGCCTGAAACCTTCCAAGAGGAGGTTCTTTTTATCCCGTTTCGGGAAGAGAAGCTGTCCGCTGACCTTACAATGACTCGCTATATTCCGCAACAGAAGCGCGTCAGATGACTTGCCTACGCTGCAAACCTAGTGCCCTTAAACGCCGTACTTGATTTCGCAGAAACAAAACGGCAGAGGGTTGATTTTCATCACTGGCCCAATCCAGTCTCGCAGAACTAAGATTGACCAGTGTAAATTCGGGAGCTTTCCGAGCTGTTTTCGGAGCCTGCCACCCCAGTAAAATAATACAAAAAAAAAAACAGCGAAACTTCACGAAACCCCGAACCAGTGAAAAACCTTAACCCATCTACTAGGACAGTCTATCGCTTTTCATAGAAACCGCTGTTTTCTGCAGTATAACTACTGCGGTTTGTTCCAGTGAGATTTGGTACCTTCTATCACATTTCAGCATTTTCTTATCATTGGTTTTGATTTACAATTTCGCTTCACTAGGCCTAGTCATTTCTTTATCCTAACTCATTCCTTTCCCGATTTATTCCCTATCTTCTGTGCAATTCTGCTGTCGTCAAAGGGGCAAGTGTGCGGCGGGGGCAAATCTTCACTAGATTCGGCTTAGGGTCACGGCCCTAGCTTAGTCGCATGCGCATGGACAAAAATAAGATGGGAGTACTCACTCTTTACCGGTTTTCATGAGGGTGGGTCGCCTTACAATTGCGTAGCCGCCATTCCTGGTTACTGCTGCTGCGTCGTTCTGCTTCGTACCACGCGGGTCCTTTCACCGATGTCCTATCGGTACGCTACCAGCGCTACGTTGGGTCGAAATCGGGTGTCTCCACTCTATCCGTCTAGCCTATTGTTCTCCTCGAACGTCTGCTGCTGCCTGGCAGCGCACAGCGTGCGCCTCGATCAGTGAATCATCAAGGGTGATGGTGCCGATTACTGATCTTTCGACCTGTTCCGTACAGGCATAAACGTTTGACGATGCTCGTGTTCGGAATCGTGTTGTGCAGCAAAGCCGCGGGGATATCCGTGATGTCGCATTCGATGCAGGCTTCTTCCGTTCTCTTGATTTTTGCCCAAATTTCCTTTTCTACCTGCCAAACCCCTTGGAGAACTAGACTTTCTCTCACACAGAGTGAGTAATTATCCACATTTAGGCGTAGAGTATTTCAGTCGCAGAGTTCCTTTTCACTCTTTATCATCACGTGTTAGGGATAAACATTTATTTGCTCTTTCAGTTTAAGAGGGAGTAGTTTTCGTTAGCTTCTCCTTTACTAGAAGAGAAATTGGCCAAATATCAAAACATTTAGGTTCACATTGAAGCCACATCCTAACCGTTTTAATATTATAGGAAGATTCACAACTCACCATGGGTGCGTATTCTGTAGAAAGTTCGATTTTATACTGTTTTCGCCGCACCCCAGAGCGATGGGAACGGTAACGCAATGCTCAGTTGGTCGCCGAGCAATTTATTTCATTTTTCTTGCGTGCGCGGATGAGCAATTTACAAGAGTTTCACTGGATTTTCGCTCTGTCAAATTAGGATCGTTTTTTCGTCAAAGAAACTATTACTCTGCGCTCTCTACAGCAGATGGTGTGATGCACATTGAATGTAAGCTCGCAGTTGTTAAGAGGGAAGAAAACTCTTTCTCTTTAAGATGAAGATGAGCAAAACAAAGCCTGAATCGATGAGCGGTGGCGATTCTAATGGAAGAAAAGGTGGCCAGCACGTGTCGTTTCATTATCTACCGCCTTTGGGCAAGATTCCGCTTCTTACCTTTATGCACACTTTGCACACTAGAATTTTTTACGCACTGGGGAAAGGAACTGTCCTTAGTAAATTAAATAAAGAGTTTCACTGATTTTTTTTGAACCACCTGTCTCAAACATCGCGCGGATCTGTACTGTGCAGATCGTTCCTACCTCTTTTACTAGTCAACTTAGAGTGAACGATCAAGCATTGGGATTCCTCAGATCAACCGTCCACGGTAACTTCGTTACCGGAACCTGTCTAGCGAGGATTATTGCCCACGCTAAAAGCCCGAAGGTTGCAGTTTCGGCAAAGTCATCTTCTTCTAGCGTGCATCTTTAACCCAGCATCCAGTATCCCATCCCCGAGGATAGAGAGGAAAAGGAAACTCTCCCAGTGACGCAATAGGTCAATAGACTTATTCGGCTGGGTCAATCTACTCTTCGACCGCCAGCGATGCATGCAAAGCAACGTAAGCGAACGTAAGGGAACTCGTTGCTCTGGTCAAATGTTATGCCAATTACTACTTTTTGAGCCTGTTGCGGTAATCTCAACAGCAGATTATTTTTAAAAAATATTGAAGCGTATAAATTATAAAATTAACACTAGCATGCATTTTGCGTAATGCAAACTAAATTAAATAGGAAAACATCTGTGATCAACTTTACCATTAGTAAGATTAATATTTGAAAATAAATAGTTCCAAGGTGCTCGTTACATACTTCACTTTTTTATGTTATTTATTACCGTATATTGTGGGTTTTCATTTTTCTGGCTTTTTTTGTTGTTCTCCCGTATTTATATGCCATTTTTTCATAAAACCTTCTTTCATTTGATGCTCAAATTTTGTCATTTTTTATCATTATTTGGAAATGTTTGTTATTGTCAGTTGTTTCGTTTTTTGCCTTTTTAGCAGTTGTGTGTTTTGTATATTTTGGCTCGTACTTGTAATTATTTTTTTTATTTTATATCAGTGTTTAATCAGTATTAGACAATTTTTTTAATAATTCGTTCCAACATTTCATTGAAATTTGTGTTATATATTTTGTTATAATTGGAATTGCTTTTCTTTCTAATGGCTATTTTTGTCATTTTTGTCAGCTGGTTGAGTATTGGGTTTTAATTTCTTGATTTTTTTTTCTGTTATTTATAATGTATTTTTGTCAAAAGTCGTTTTGTTGTTTGCTCGTTTGCCGTGTTTAACACATTTTTTGTGAATTGTTGAATTTATTTTTGTTCCGTTTTGTCGATACCTTTTCCTGCACTATTTTTGTCATTAATTTGTTGATTTTTATTCAAACATATTTTTTATGTTCACTTTTCTGTTATTTTTGTCGTTTTTCTGACATAATCATGTTTATTTTAGTAATTATTTTTGTTTTGCATTATGAAATTTGTTTTGTTTCTCTTGTATGTGGTTTTCTTTGAAATATTATATTTTTGTTTTTTTTTCGTCATATTTTTGCTGTCAATGTTTTCTTTTATTGTCATTTCTTGGAGTTTTGATATTATTTTTTAGTTTTGATATTATTCGTCTTGCTGCGTACGGTTGTGTACAGCATTCGCAATCAATTTTATTTTCTATTTTATACATGGAGTCTGCCTGCGTTTGTGCACTTATTTTCGGTTTTCGGTCATTTGTTTGTCAGTTTTCGCAGTTCGTTGTTATATTTGCTGTGTTGCGTTATTTTGCTGTATATTGTCAATTTTTTGATTATTACTTATTGGAGTTTTTTCTTGCGTTTTTTATCCTTTTTTGCTATTGTTTTTCGTCATCTCTTATTAACATTTGTTTTGTCTGGTTTGGTTTGATTATTTGACCATGTTTATATGATTGCTTATCTTCTTTTTGAGTGTTGTCTAATTTCCGATTTTTCATTATTTTTTGTCCTTCTTTCGTTATTTGTTTTCCATTTTTTTTGTTATGGTTTTGTGACTATTTTCTTCTATTTTTTTCTGCTGGAACAGTTTCGAAAATACATTACATACATTATATCGTTTATTTTGGTCAATTTTTGTCGTCTTCTGCTAATTTTTTGTAATTTCTCCTCATTGTCGCATTGTTTAGTTTCATTGCTTCTTCATTTCTTTTTTTTTCTATTTTATTTATATGTTATTTATTTGGCTTCATTTGTTATGTGGATATTGAAAAAAAAATCATTGTTTTGTTACTGTTTTGCAGTTCTTTAACGCGTTTAAATGGTTTTGTGTTGTTTGTTTAATATTTTGTTTTGTACCTATAATCATTTCTTTATTTTCTGCTAATATTGAATCTTTTCCTTGACAATTTGTTGACATTGGTTCACACTATTGTTATATATTTTGTTATATGTATATAATTGAAATTATTTGTTCGGTTATTTTACACTGACTGTTTTCGCCTACTAAATCGTTAGCTCGTTTAAGATTCTTATGTTTTGTTTATTTTTGACATTTTATTGTATATTTAAGTAATTTTATTTTGCTATGCTATATAATAAATTAATTTTTTTTTCACGTAATTTCCCGATTTCGATGGATATGTGTTTTGTTCTCCTTGTTTGTTAAAAAAATTCAATCACGAAGAATGTATCAAAAATGTGAAAAATGGCAAGAAATGGAAGTTTTTTATTTGTCATTTTTAGTTAATTTGTCCTTGTAGTTAGGGTTTGCAATATTCCTGAGAATAGATTTCCCGGGAAACGGGAATGAAAAATCTCATTTCCCGGGAATTCCCGGGAATCGGGAAAGGAAAAAATCCTTAGCAAAAATGAGATTTCAAATAAAGTTTATTAATAAAAAGTTTCAAACAAGCGTTTACAATTTAATTATCAATTGAAAAACAAAATTTATTCAAGTTCACTCCAGAAATTCATAAACAATCGTCTATCAATCGCCTCAGTTCCGCTGACAATTTTTCGTTAGGCCCAAATAATGTAGTTCCCTTCTGTAAAACTTTGCTTAAGATCGCTGAATCACCGCTGGTGTCTGATTTCTAAAATGCCTTTAAATCACCGATTCCAGCTCTTGCTACATTTCATTAGAAACTGAAGAGTCCAATACTTTTAGTTTGTTGAAGTTAAATCTGAGTGTTTGGCAGCCAGATTTTAGAGCATTTGAATGCCTTCGTAATTAATATGAAATCGCGGCCACGACCCAAGTTACGCTGACTGAGTTTTATTAATTTATTTATTTCTGGTCGCATTGATTTACGGGTTTCAATGAATTTTATCAATTTACAGGTTTCAGAATTTTTTGTCAATAAACAAAGAAAAAATTAAGCAAGCTTTTAGTTTATTATTTTCGTGTCATTTTTGGTTTTCAATTTTCATCCGGAAATTTTACCTTTACCATTTTTTCTAGCATATTTGTTACCATTTGTGTCTCATCCGGCACGTTTGGGACATGTTCGAATCAAGTGGAAAAAAATCAATGTCCAATTTATTTTTTTTCTTCTCTAGATTTTACCCCTTTTCGCCTATTTTAGTATTTTTCGTTAGATTTCACTGCTACGCAACAAAAAATAATAAACTCCATTATTTCCTCGAATCCAAAGTTTCGTTAGATTTACCGGAAAGTGTTTTTTTGACCGTGATACAATGGAAATTCCACTGTAAAATAATAAAAAAAGGAAATATTTATTTTATATTCGGTAATCGCTTTTTTCAGTATTTTTTCTGTGATTCGATTATCCGAAAGACTCGATTATCCGGAATGAACATTTTGATGATGTTCCGGATAATCGAGTGCGACCTGTATTGTTGTTTTTATCGTGTTGTTTCATCTAATAGTCTTTGTTTCAACACATACTTGGCAAGTTTTAGCTGCCTGATGTTTTGTTATTGTTTTGAAATTTTTCATCTGTTTTGTATCAGTTCTTGTATGTTTTGTTGCTTGTACAATTTTCAATTTTTGACAAATTTCTGAATTATTTATTGCGACATTTTTTGACACCATCGCCATCTAGTTTGTTACATGTTTAGTCATATTTGTCAGCTCTTGTATTCCCTATTAGGTTGACATTGCTTGTAATTTGGTTTGTCATTTTGAACTTTTTATGTCAGAAGTCATTTTTATGTTTGTTCCTCGTGGCGTTCTGTCATTTTATTGTAAATTTAAGAACTTATTTTAGTTTTGCTTTTTCAACATTTTTTTCTGAATATTCTTTCGTCATTTTCAACATATATTTTGTCAGAAATAGACATATAACAGACATGTAGACTTTATATTGTAATTCTTGCCATTATTTGGTATTTTATTGTATTTTTTTATTATTTTTGTTTTACTTTGTCATTATTTCGTTTTATTCCTTTACCTATCGTTTTCGTTTATTTTAATTAGTTTGTCAAAGATTTAATTGTCTTTTCCTAAAATTTACTTGTCGTTTTCAACATATTTTTTGTCAAAAATTATTTTTATGTTGACCTCTCTTATATTTTTCATCATTTTTGGATAATTTATTTTGAATTTCGATCATAATTTTTGTTTTGTTTTCTGGCTAATATACTATTGTCAGTTTTTTGGTACAATGGAATGGGGTGAAATTGATCAATTTTTATAATATTTCCCAATTAACTAAGTAAATTTTTCCCAATAGTATATATTTAAAACAAGTACTGGTATGTGCTCCAGAAAACTTCTTTGGCTATTGGTGAAATTTCTATCGTCTACTTCATGAAATCAATTGGAGAACTTTATAAGGTACTATGAGATAAATCAGGGTGAAATTGATCACCGTTGAAATCCATACATTCTATAGGAAATGTGTTTTATTCTCGATATGTTCATGGTAAAAAATGATTTCTGAACTGAAAAATATCGATCACAGCTGGCTTTGAAACTAAAATAATGATATTTCAGGATAAAATTTATTTATTTTGGTTCACGAGATGCAGTTTGTTAAATTTGCTCTCATTTGATCATCGTTAGATCAATTTCAATTCGGTTTGTTGAAAAAGCTTGAAAACTAGCTCTGAAACTAAAATCTTTGTGGTTTCCTGCGAATTCTTCAGTATTACTTTAATGATATGGAATAATCATTGTTGAAAATAATATTTTTAAGCTTTTATGCAACTTTACTCACTACTCCAAATTTAACGTTATTCACCCTTAATTAAGATTACTTTAAGTAAATTCATTTCTTTTTTTGTTAGTTGGAAACTTGTTTGATCAAATTTGATTGAGTTCTGACTGAGTTAGAAGAATTTTTCGAAAATATGTAAAATTGCACCGGGCATGCAAGGGTTAACTTTGACAGGTATGTGAAACGTGTTGCATTTTTGACCACATAAATATTGCATAGTGTTATAATATCAATGTCTTTTGATAAGTATTTTTCATTACGAATTTTCAGGTGATCAATTCCACGGTATATATTGGTATTTAATTTTTTTCTATTTTTTCGCAATTGTTATACGTTCAAGGTAGAGAGAAGCCTCGTTTCGTTTGAATTTCGACGACTGACGTCTCTTTACTGAATCGTACAGTTGTGTACGGCATCCACAGCGAATTTTGATTTTCTACTTTAAACTAGGACTTTGATATTAGCCTACCTTGTTTTCTGTAGTCCAGGGTCAATGCTGTGTTTGTGCACTTAGGCCTGCGATTAATTTCGAAACAATTCAATCTTCGACTGTTTTTGCTTGTAGATTTGAAATCTAAAACCAGATTCATTTTTAAATTTCTGAAAATTTTAAAGATGGTAAAATGCTAAAATTATCAAGAATGACAATTTAAAAATATCAAAACTGTATGAAAAAATTAAAATATGAAAAATGTCAAAATATAAAAATATGTACAAGGAATAACAAGAAAAAACTGGGTAAGACGTAATAATTAGAGAAATTTTAAACTATAAAGTTTTACGTTATTCATAGCTTCTGAAAAAATAGTGTTAAATGCACATATAAGAAGATATTGTCCTTAATAATTTAAAGTGTGTGAATGAGTGAGTTAGAAAATGAGTTAGAAATAACATCAACCCATATATATCCTATAGAGTTTGTCAAGATAGTCAGTTACAAAACCTAATTTTACTTCAATATCACACATCGCAAGTATTTAAGTTTTCAATCGAAAAGCATTAAAAACACAACTCCGTACGAAGTTAACAACACGAGTGTAGGCACTACTACAAGTATCATCTCCCTTCGATGATCATATCGTTTAAGTATTTTGTTTCAGTTGTCCGGCCCATCCTCCGATGTTGCCGTATGGTTAAAAAAGGGCTATAGCATCATCCGATAATGACAGTAATGACCATATATTAAGTATATCTTCTCGAAACGATCTCCCAGAATCGCTGGATGCTGCTCGCGACACCAGTCGATAATATGTAACCGAATAGAAGGGACAATACACGACCCACTCTGAACGACTTGAACGGTACTTGACATTCAACCACAATCAACTTATTTGCCTGCACTCCAGAGGGTTCTTAAGCGCGGTGCTTGTGCGAAGTTCTCCCTCAACGCTTAGTACAGAGCTCTCCGGTAAATGAGTCAAGTAATCACTCTCTATTTCTAACGGGCGCCGTCCACCTGTGATGTGACGTAACACACCGTGGAAAATACATCGTTTGTTTGTTCGTGATTTGTTTTGACGGTGTTTTACTGTTTCATACCTCGTACAGCCGAAATTACCCTAGCGTGTAATAATCAACACCAAATCTTGCGTGTGATGTAGGTACTAAGCAGTGCAATAATTGTCACCCGTTAACCAACAAAAAAAGAGCTGTCTGTCTGTCTCGTCTGGTAACTAAATACGATCATGATCAAGCTGCGGCACAAGCCTCGTTTTATGTGAGTAAGCATTTGAATGCGTTAGACATTAGATAACACAGATGGGTTTTCTTGAATGGAGCAAGACTGACACCAGCTGGGGCACAAAGTATGTATAATCTCTTTTTATTGTGGCTTACACATAGATGCACACGACTGCTGTAATTACACGCAACAAACGAATGAAAATAAACCGCACGAGTGCTTCATCATTTTGCGCTATTATTCAATTCGCCAAAAACCCAAACGAGAAGGTGGTTGGTTAATATGAGGAGCACGTAAAATAGCATCCTTCTGTGGCACCTAATTAAAATTCTTGACAACTAGGCTGGACAATTAGCAGAACTGAAATCCTCGAATATCTCGCACGCTCGAATTAAAAAGTGAAGGTCAGTATATAGTGCCCCAAACCGTAGATGGACCGACGGCAGGACGTAAATCACCGCACAGAATGCGCGGCCGCGAAAGAAAATATCAACTTGAACTTGCCGCTCTTTGGTTCGGGTCAGCAATTAGGACGACACGCAAGCAGCTCACGCTCAGGAGGACTACACTAGGCGATGGACATCATTTAATCAAGCCAGTCATGCCTGCCAATTTTTGTATCATACCAGAAGGAGGTCGAAAGAGGACCATTAACTTCACTGCCACCGTCTCCCGGAACGAAACGTCGATACGGGGGTAGGGCGGATGAAACTGAAAGAGGAAAACAGCGAACCCGTCAATGTAAATTTCTTCTCAACGAGCTCGCGAAGTTGTAGTAAAACGATGATCAACGCAACGTAGGAATCTCACCCAACTCAGAGGTCAGTAGAGTTACGAGGTGATCAGCGTGTGCCACAGTCAGTTGCTGAAGGTGTGGGGAAGTGAGTGGAGGAGAAGTAAGTTTACATGTTCGTTTATTTGCCGCACTATAACGAGAGCTGCATATTGTCACCTTTTGTTTTCTGAAACCTTCTTGATAAGTCAATTTACGACGATGATAAACCACTTTTTTTGTTATGTTCAATTTTTGGTCTCCTCTCTATTTCAACATAATCTTCATATCCGCTTGTTCATGTGAATATTACATGCCTTGTTTTATTTTCTCTCTCTCTATCTTTGCGTTCATCACCTTGCGCCAATTGTGTGTCAGAAAAGAAGAGCTTAGCGGGATCGAAAATATTTATCCGCTGCGTACTGCTGATGCAATAGCCTAGTTTTATTGCTTCCCATTATTTATCTGTTGCCTTTGAATAATCTGAATTATGTTCATTTTACTTTTCAGTATGCAATGTCTAACATCATATTGCTCCAAAGGCCTATCACATTTTCTTATTGGTTGAAAATTCCTCAAAAAATGCAGTCCCGTTCACGCCGGTTTACTTCTGAGTGTATTCAAAGCTCAAAGCTCAATTCCGAGGAAAGATGATTTGTCAAAATGGGGAGTATCGCGGGTATCGATTACCCTATCTGCTCAGTCTCCCAGCCAGTCGTAACAAAACATTAGTAACCAAGCCCAGAATAGACTGCCCGACGACGTCGTCGTCGTTGTCGTCGCTGCCACTACTAGCGCCGCCGCCGCCGCCGCCGCCGCCGCCGCCACCGCTACCGGGTGTGTCTAAGTAAAGCAAACAAATTGCAACAACTCTCTAACTGTTGCCCGCGTGTTGCCAGGGGGGTTCGATGGATGTGCAGTTGCAGGTTGTTTTTGTGCGGCTTCCGTTCGAGTGACACGAAAGTGTGTTTAAGTTGTCATGCTATAAGGCTCACGGTCAGATCGCGTCGAGAGCAGCTGCACAAATCGCCGCTAAAAAATATGATCGAAACGATGCTCGTGTCTGATTTAAATGTTTCCGCGAGTGGGAAAGGGGGTTGCTAATTCGATAATGTAGTATGCATACACAGTGATATCTTGAGTTTCTTAATATTCGATGCCACGGTTATCATTTCTGGACTAATTTGAATGTTTTGTTTATGTTTGGTTGGATGATTCGGCAGTGATTGTAGAGGTCAAAGCTTGCGGAAGCTGTTTTTTGACGACAATATATGGGTGTCAATGAAACGAAACGATACATGTGGAAACGATTTGATTTTATTGAGTTATGGATTGAGCTTGAGATGGAAATTTTGAATGAGTTTGATGACGAATTTAACACTTCATCAGAAATTTGAATGAGAAATGAATATGCGATTGAACTATCCTCAATTTTAACATAATATGAGACTAGGTTCCGTTTCTTAGGCGTAATGGTTGTTCCAGGAATATCAATATTTTGGTTTATGAAGCCATTCCCACAGTTTTATAAAGCTTTTCAGGAACCAGAAGTCGCCATCGTAGGTTTTAGGTGTCGAGCATCGGTCTTCACACATGGCATACATGGGATAGTTTACATAATGCACGGAATTAGATGAAGAAAAAAAAAATAATGCACGGAATTTCCATAATTATTATTACAGGGATGGCTTCTTCCTTCTTTTAATACGTTATAAAATTTGCATGTTATTTATAAAAACACGTATATCAAGTTTAGTGTAAATCGGTTAACATAGGTTGAGCATATATTCAAATGTTGTTTTTCATAGAAATAGATTAGCCTAGAACTTGGATTGAGTTTAAAACTAAAATTGAAGTTTGTATGGAATTCGAAATTATACTTGGAACTGGAATTTGGTTTTTATTTCGAATTGTGGATTTGAATTACAAACAGATTTCAGAACATGATTTGAAACCAACTTGAGATTGCGTTTAGTCCTGTGCGCCGCCACGCCACGCCGCCGCCGCCGACACTTTTACGCACGCCGCCGCCGCCGATGATTTTCAGTCGGCGCGCCGCCGAGGAAATTTTTATCGCGCCGATAGTCATTTTTTTGCTGGTTGTTAAATTGTTTGTCTACTTGATTCTTAACCATTCTTATTACTTTTTTAGACATCCTGTCAACCCGGATGAACATATTTTCATTTATTTATGTTGAAATAAAAAAATCGAACATTAGAGTGTATATATATATTAGAGTGTATATATATATATATATATATATATATATATATATATATATATATATATATATATATATATATTTATATTTATATATATATATATATATATATATATATATATATATATATATATATATATATATATATATATATATATATATATATATATATATATATATATATATATATATATATATATATATATATATATATATGTATTTAGAAGTTTTTCTACGCCGCCGCCGCCGATGATATGGTCGGCGTACAGGTCTAATTGCGTTTTAAGTTCTATAGTTCAGCTGGGGTTTCAAGTTGTTTTGGGAACTTTGGGGTTAAGTTTAAACTGGGTTGATAATAAAAATAATATATTTCATTTAGATTTCAAGGTGGTCCTACTCTGGAAAGTCGAAATATATTGAATTTTCGTGATATTTTTTTCGGTTGTTTAGAGAAAAGTGAAATTTTCGGATATTTTTGGTGTTCATTAAGGTATTTTAAAATTAGTGAGTATTACGCTGTTGACAGCTGGGAAAGTGAATGCTTTCTCTAAAACAGCTGGTAGCTAACTGATGGTGAGTTTTTCTCAGCATCTACTGAACCGAATTTTCAGCATGAAAAAAAGGGATTATCTAACCTGTTACATAGCCGTTTTTAAAAGGCCCAAAAATTGTCAAAATGGCGGCCATTTTAGTGGTAACAAAAATTTTTTTAATGGAAAATCAATATTTAAAAAATCATAACAAATTGAAAAATTAGGATATTCGGCTATGTAACGAGTTGGACAATCCATTTTGACATGCTTAAAAAATATTCAGCTGATTCAGTTTAGAGAAAAACTAACCTTCAGTAAGGTACTGATTTAGAAAAGCATCCACGTCCCAGTTGCCAACAGCGTAATACTCACTATATGGCAAAATACATTTTCAAATAGGTATGCCTTAACACCAAAATACTCGATCACTTCACCTTACTCCCAACATTCGAAAAAAATATCACGAAAATTCATTATTTTTTTAACGTTCCACAGTAGGGTCCCTCCTCGATATGACAGTGGGATGGAAGTAAAAAGTAAGATTGAAGTGCAAGCTGATGCATTTCATCCTCAGGTTGGTATTAGCCAAATTCACAAATCGGAGCTTCATGTACATAAAATTCGCAATTATATTTCAAATTCGATTTCGAAATTTGATAAATTTGTAATCATTAACACCTTCCCAAAAAAGCATTTTTCAATAGCTTCTCCAAAATGAGTCGTGTTTCAAAAAATTAAACCAATAGTACAAAATGGCGACTTTAGCCTATAGAAACGTCCATGCAAAGTTTCAGCCAAATCAACAATGAAAATTTGAAAAAAAAAATCAAAACTGGGACTTTTTTGTGGAACTGCTCTATATTTAAAGAACCATTGATTTATTGACTTTTTATTGGGCATTTCATGTAATTTTCGATAATAATATGTACAATACCTGCCATAAGTTTGGAATCACTTCACTGAGTGTTGCAACAACCAATTGGAATATCATTCTGTGCCGAACACGCATCAGTACTGGACGTGTTTGGTGATCGGTCCGATAGAGTATAAAACAAAAGACGTGTGAACAAGTGTTGGCATTGTTTGCCTGGTCAAGTGAAATAAATCCGGGTTCAAGGTCGTGCCTTTGTGCAACTGTTTCGCATCGTGACTGCCAGCTGGTGCGTAAGCCGATTTGGCTGCTGGCTGGATTGTGCTACAGCAGTGGACGAGACACAAACGAGGAAAAAGAAGAAGCCATCAGTGTCAGCGAGTTGTATCGCTGTGTGGAGTGATCTCACACCTGGCTCGCTGCTGGTGGCTGTTTGGTGCTGCTGTATTGGTGCTGCTGGCTGTAACGGCTGCTACTTCGAACGATCGGACAACCAACCTTACTGGAAGGGAGAAATAAAAAGGTACGTGTTCTTGTCAGCGCTAGTGCGCTAAACTTAGCGCGATGGATGTAGATCCCTCGCCTCCCGCGCCACCATCCCCGAACCCCTCTGACCCTGACCCTTCTGTTACCCCCTCCCCTGTTCATTCTCCAGTCCCCCCTCGCCCCAGGCTTTACCCAGACGGAGCCCAGGGCAGCTATACTGTTTATTTTCGGCCAAAAGCAGGACCGAAATCGAAAAAGTTGAACCTCTTGCAGATTTCTAAAGACCTGACGAAGGAGTACAAGGGCGTGACCGAAATCTCCAAGGTCCGGCCTAACAAGCTCCGTGTCGTGGTCGGTAACCTGAAAGAGGCCAACGATATAGCTTGCTCTGAGCTCTTCACACGCGAGTATCGCGTTTACATACCCGCACGAGACGTGGAGATCGACGGTGTCATAACCGATTCGAGTCTGTCCGTCGAGTGTATACTGCAAAGTGCCAAAGGGTGCTTTAAGAACAAAACGTGTCCCGAAGTAAAGGTGCTCGACTGCAAGCAATTGCGGTCAGCATCGATCATCGGTGGCAAAACAGTATACACTCCGTCAGACTCGTTTCGAGTTACGTTCGCCGGGTCTGCACTACCAAGCCACGTCTCGATCCACCGGGTTCGTCTCCCTGTGAGGCTCTACGTGCCCCGCGTCATGAACTGCCTGAATTGCAAGCAGTTAGGCCATACAGCCGCCTACTGCTGCAATAAGGCACGTTGTGGCAAGTGTGGGGAGTCTCATGCGGAAGATTCTTGCAGTGTTAACGCTGAAAAGTGTATTCACTGCGGAGAAAATCTGCATGAGCTCTCGACATGTGCGGTGTACATGCAGCGCAGGGATAAAATAAAACGGTCTCTCAAAGAGCGTTCAAAGCGTTCCTACGCTGACATGCTGAAGAAGACCGTTACCACTTCTCCCGTTACTTCGAACCCCTTCGATCTGTTGTCCTCTGATGAAACCGATTCTGACGATTCACCAGCGGGAGCATCTTACGCCAATCCTGGGGAGTCTAGAAAGAGGAAAAATATTTCCTCTCCTAAACTTCCCAGAAAAGGTCCTAAGATTTCTCAAAGTGAAATGAAAGTTACAAACAAACCAAACAGTGCTGCGGAAAAACCGAAGCAAACTCCTCCTGGGCTGGCAAATTTAAAGTCCCAGAAGGAGTTCCCAGCATTGCCAGGAACATCTAAAACCCCAGTTGCTCCTTTTACACTCCCAGTTGATGAAACAAACTCTGGATTAGTGAAATTTTCTGACATTGTGGACTGGATTTTTGAAACTTTCAATGTACCCGATCCAATTAAAATTTTTCTTACAGCATTCCTCCCAACAGTTAGATCATTTTTGAAGCAGTTGACTGCCCAATGGCCTCTCCTTGCAGCGATTGTATCCTTCGATGCCCAATTAAACTGCGTATATGAAGGATTCTATCTCTGTCTTACAGTGGAATTGTAGAAGTATTTTACCAAAAATTGATTCGTTTAAAGTTTTGATAAATAAAAACAAATGCGATGCATTTTTCCTTTGTGAAACTTGGCTTACTTCAAATATTGATCTCAACTTCCATGATTTTAATATTATTCGCCTTGATCGAGACACCCCATATGGAGGAGTACTTTTAGGGATTAAAAAGTGCTATTCTTTCTATCGTATTAACCTCCCCTCGATTCCAGGCATCGAAGTTGTCGCATGTCAAATGACAATACAAGGTGAAGAGCTTTGTATTGCCTCAATATATATTCCCCCCAGAGCACAGGTTGGGCAACGGCTGCTATTTGATTTAATAGAACTTCTTCCCTCGCCACGTTTGATTTTGGGAGACTTCAACTCTCATGGCGTGGCTTGGGGTTCCCCATACAATGATAACCGCTCCTCTTTAATCTATAACCTTTGCGATGACTTCGACATGACTATTTTAAACAACGGTGAAATGACACGTATCCCGAAACCTCCAGCGCGCCCAAGCGCTTTGGATCTATCCTTATGTTCGACGTCGCTACGGTTGGATTGCACATGGAAGGTAATCCTCGATCCTCACGGTAGCGACCATCTGCCTATTCTTATTTCAATTACTAACGGGTCAACTCGCATGCGACCAATTGACATTCCGTATGACCTCACACGAAATGTCGATTGGAAGTTATACGAGGAAATGATTTCAAAAGCGGTCGAGTGGATTCAACATCATTCACCACTTGAAGAATACAACCTCCTCGCGGGCTTGATTCTCGACGCCGCGTTGCAAGCCCAAACGAAGAAATATCCCGGCGTAACGATCAAAGAACGGCCTCCCACTCCGTGGTGGGACCAAGAGTGCTCCGATGTCTACACGCAAAGATCCGACGCGTTTAAGGCCTACCAGACGGGAGGTATACCTGGCGACTATTTACGGTATTCGGAGCTTGATACCAAGCTTAAAAGCTTGGCTAAAGCAAAGAAACGTGGATATTGGCGTCGGTTCGTGAACGAGACGTCGAGGGAGACATCGATGAGCACTCTTTGGAACACAGCCCGAAGAATGCGGAATCGCGTAACGGTCAACGAAAGCGAGGAGTCTTCAAGTAGGTGGATATTTGATTTTGCCAGGAAAGTATGTCCGGACTCTGTTCCTGAGCAAAATATTGTTCGCGATGCGTCTCCGGGCCACGACGCGATAGAATCACCTTTTACGATGGCAGAATTTTCAGTTGCCCTCCTGTCCTGTAACAATAACGCGCCTGGATTAGATAGAATCAAATTCAACTTGTTGAAGAATCTACCCGGCAATGCCAAGAGGCGCTTGTTGAACTTGTGCAATAAGTTCCTGGAGCAAAACATTGTACCGCAGGATTGGAGGCAAGTGAAGGTGATCGCCATCCAAAAACCAGGGAAACCAGCTTCTAATCACAACTCTTATAGGCCGATTGCAATGCTATCCTGTATCCGGAAATTGATGGAAAAAATGATACTCCGTCGTTTAGACCACTGGGTCGAATCAAATGGTCTACTATCAGAAACTCAATTTGGCTTCCGCCGTGCCAAAGGGACGAATGATTGTCTTGCGTTGCTTTCAACAGATATTCAGCTGGCGCATGCTCGTAAAGAACAAATGGCGTCTGCGTTCTTGGACATTAAGGGGGCTTTTGATTCCGTTTCTATTGACATTCTTTCGGGTAAACTTCACCGACAAGGATTTTCTCCAATTTTGAACAATTTTTTGCACAATTTGTTGTCCGAAAAGCACATGCATTTTACGCACGGCGATTTGGCAACTTTTCGCATTAGCTACATGGGTCTTCCCCAGGGCTCATGTTTAAGCCCCCTTCTTTACAACTTTTATGTAAATGACATCGACGAATGTCTGGCAAATTCATGCACGATAAGACAACTTGCAGACGACAGTGTAATCTCTGTTACAGGAGCCAAAGCTGCCGATTTGCAAGGACCATTGCAAGATACCTTGGACAATTTGTCTGCTTGGGCTTTACAGCTAGGTATCGAATTCTCTCCGGAGAAGACTGAGATAGTAGTTTTTTCTAGGAAGCATGAACCTGCTCAGCTTCAAACACAATTAATGGGTAAAACGATTTCTCAGGTTTTGGTACACAAATATCTTGGTGTCTGGTTCGACTCTAAAAGCACCTGGGGTTGTCACGTGAGGTATCTGATGAAAAAATGTCAACAAAGAGTGAATTTTCTTCGTACAATAACCGGACAATGGTGGGGAGCCCATCCAGGAGACCTTATAAGGCTTTACCAAACAACGATATTGTCTGTTATTGAATACGGGTGTTTCTGCTTCCGCTCCGCAGCAAACACACATTTGATCAAACTGGAGCGAATACAATATCGTTGTTTGCGTATCGCCTTAGGTTGCATGCAGTCGACCCATACGATGAGTTTGGAGGTTTTAGCTGGAGTACTACCATTGAAAAACCGCTTCTGGAGCCTGTCTTCTCGTATTCTAATCAAATGTGAGGTCTTGAACCGTCCCGTGATTGAAAATTTTGAAAGGTTAATCGAACTTCATTCTCAAACCCGTTTTATGACATTGTATTTCAATCACATGTCCCAAAATATTAACCCTTCTTCGAATATTCCAAATCGTGTCGACTTATCAAATACTTCTGATTCTACTGTGTTCTTCGATACATCCATGATAGAAGAAACTCGTGGAATCCCGGATCATTTACGCGTGCAGCAGATCCCTAAAATTTTTTCCAATAAATATCGAAACATCAACTGCGACAATATGTACTACACTGACGGATCACTTCTTGATGGGTCCACTGGCTTCGGTATCTTCAATAACAATTTAACCGTCTCCCATAAGCTCGATAATCCTGCTTCTGTTTACGTCGCAGAATTAGCTGCAATTCAGTACACCCTAGGGATTATCGAAAAAATGCCCACGGACCATTATTTCATCTTTACGGACAGTCTCAGTTCCATTGAGGCTCTCCGATCGATGAAAGATGTTAAGCACTCTCCGTATTTCCTGGGGAAAATACGGGAACATCTGAGTGCTTTATCCGAAAAATCTACTCAGATTACCTTAGCGTGGGTCCCTTCTCACTGCTCGATACCGGGTAATGAGAAAGCGGACTCTTTGGCTAAGGTGGGCGCAACAAACGGTGATATTTATGAAAGACCAATTGCCTTTAATGAATTTTTCGCACTTGTACGACAGAATACGATCATCAGTTGGCAAAATGCTTGGACCAGAGGGGAATTGGGAAGGTGGTTACATTCCATAATCCCCAAAGTATCGACGAACCCGTAGTTCAAGGGGTTGGATGTAGGTCGGGATTTCATTTGCGTGATGTCCCGGCTTATGTCCAATCACTATAGATTTGACGCGCTCCTCCGTCGTGTTGGGCTCGGGGAAAGTGGTATCTGTGCCTGTGGTGAAGGTTATCACGACATAGAGCATGTGGTTTGGTCATGCCCTGTACACCGTGACGCCAGGTCTAAATTAATAGCTTCCCTGCAGGCCGAGGGTAGACAGCCGGCTGTTCCTGTTCGTGATGTCTTGGCGAGCCGTGACCTATCCTACATGTCTCTTATATACGTTTTCCTGAAATCCATCCACGCCCCAGTCTAGTCCCGTTCCCCTCCGTCTACACCCAACAAAACGACAAGAACACGTTTGAACCTTAAGCACAAAACCAGCAACCAGACCCCGCACAATAGAACCAGGATCCAAGGACTACGAGCCTCTGTCCCAACTCACGACATCGTGGCTCAGCAGAACGAATCCATACATGCCATTCGACGATTATCAGACGACCATTGAACAACAAAACACTGATTGGAAATCCCATGCTAGTTTTAAGTTAGACTTAATTTCAGCTCGTAGTCGGCAGCGAGGATAAAAAATTTGCTTTAGTTTTTAAGTCATCAGATATAATTGGCGCCGTTAAACATTAAATTGTATTTGTGCCGTGTCAAATAAATGTTATGTGAAGAAAAAAAAAAAAAAACCAATTGGAATATTACAGTAACCCGAAAAGTTTATCGTCACCTAACATGGCCGAATTTATACAACTATATCTCGGATACCGACAACCTAGAGAGTTGTGGTCTTCAGAAAAGTTGTTCAGTTTTTTCGAAATTTGACTGCAACGTGATGCTAGTGACGCATGTAGTTTTAAGTATTTTGAATCTTATTCAACTCGTGAATCCGACTATTTAGAAAGTTGTCGTCTTCAGCGAAGTTGTTCAGATTTTCGAAAGTTATCATTCGGTACAGAGCTTATTTTTAAATTCGACCACAACGCGGTGCTTGTGTGCATGTACCTTTGCAAATTCTGATCATCTAATCTGCTGCGGTGTTTGGGAAACTTGTTCAGAAGAACATGGGGGAAAATGTGCCAAAGACCACAGTTTTCTAAGAGGATGGAATCGTAGTACAGGTAAATTAGGACTAAAATACGAAGAATTGCGTGCACACTAGCACAACATAGTGGTGGAATTCCGTGCATAACTTGCCACCATCTGAACAACTTCGCTGAAGACCGCAGCTTTCTAGAGAGTAAGAATCACGGGATAAGTTAAGGTCAAAATATGATGAATTGCGTTTACACTAATGCCACGTAGCGACAGAATCCTGCACCGAACTGTTCAACAGTCAGAAGCCATCGATCTCCTGAATAAATTTGTTGAAGACCGAAGCATTCCAGTTGTAAACTTTCTGTCAATTTATTCGTGTTTTTTATAACATTTTTCATATCTCTCAGAAATGTGACAAAGCCGGAATGCTTTGCGTGAAAAATTTGAGAGTGATAAAAACGTAATGTGAAACACAACGTACAATCCGAAAGTTCATAAGTGTAAAAATCAATCAAAAAGTGTGAAATGCAGTGTTAGAAAAATCGAATTATCAACCATCAACCAGCATTGAAGTTCGAAAACTAAAAAAAAAGCAAAACCTTGGTGCTACATTCCGATTCGGAACTTGAACTTGACTGTTAATTGTACAGGACACTTGCGGGGCTAGCGCTACGATCCTACTGACACTAACAGTCTTACCCGAGCCGAGACTCGAATTAATGTTGACTGGCTTGTCAAGGCCAGCGTCATACCTCGAGTCCATCTGTGAGATGAAACTAAAAAGTCTAATAATTCAAAAGTTAAAAAATCGTCCAAAGGATAAAAAAACTAATAAAAGCTAACAAATCTAACAAAAGATAAAAAATCTTTCAAAGGATAGAAAAAACTGATTGGCATAATTCTTCTATTCATTTGACATGGTAGAAGAATTATGCCAATCAGTTTTTGAAGCAGTGCAGAACCCCTTCCGAAGGACTCTGCCAGGATGTGTGATATTCGAGCCACGCGATGGCACAAAAACCCGCAAATCCTGTACTTACGGTCAGACGGACCGCACGGAACCACTTTTAACTGCTTACCAATCCGGCGAGCAACACACACCAGCAGCACACGATCCACGGGCCAACGGAACAACCTTCGTTGGACTTACATAATACAAAGCGGCACAACCTTCGCTTTTTTGCGAGACAAAAACTGTAAAAATTTAACAGTTAAAAAACGCGCACAGAAACGTAAACAAAACGACGCGTGTCTCACCGTGGTCGAGGCTAAACTGATCATCCCGCGATGGCTGCCGACCACAACAAACCCGCCGAGACTGGATTCAGCACCACTTTTGCGCAGCTAGAGGAAAATACCGGCCTATCTATCCCTAACAATTATTCCACAAACATGACAAAAAAATTATCGAACCTAACTAACGCGACAATATCGTTCACAAACGAAAAAACGAACGAATTTAAACGAAAATAAACAAACTTATGTGAACGATATTCAGCGCAAGTGGTGACAGTTGTCATGTTGGGTACACGCTCTTGCGGGGAGTCTAAATGAGGGTAATTTTTACTCATACACTCTCCCGCGGTAGTACCCAAAATTAGGTGAATTTCCACTCGATGCTGAAATTGCAACCGCGCAGGTTACAGGTTGAATAATGTTTTACATGAGAACTTACTGCTAGCCTTAGAGTGTATTCCGCAAGAGACAATTTCCCCTCACGAAACCACTCCCTATCTCTGTTATTCTAATGGCTTTTCTCGGCCTTTCTCTTAATTCGTGTTTCGTGTTTGTAAACAATCACCGGTAACTCACCCTAGCGATGCGGCGACGAGTTACCGGCCCATCAAGTACCGAATCACGGGCTCTTGTTTGATTAATTGTGCTTACGGGTGGCGGTTGTCGTCACCCAAGCCAAGCGGAAGACTTGGCTTTAACCGTAAGCAAGCTCTGATCTTCTTTCATGCACAGCTGAAGGCTGTGTCAACATACGAAGAATCCGGTAGAGAACCGGCTTCTTTCCGGATTCTAAATACGTCACCTAATGTGACGGAACCCTGTAGGCATGTACAGGACGCGTGGGTGCCGTTGCAGCAGTAGCCTAAGTATGCAGCAGCGGATGGCAGCAATGGGCAGCAACAGGAGTGGCAGAGGATAGCAGCGGGTACCAGCAACAGACACTGACGTAGAACTACATAGAGCTGTTCGATTCAACACTGCATTCGAGAGTGGTAGCGAATTCTTTGAATTGTATACACTAAGATTGCGATGGACTATTTTCTCAATATTATAATGATAACAATAATAACTTTCGTCCCGCACTATTTATTGATGCCTGTCTCTGGAAAAAAATTGAAATGGCAACTGGGGTCGATTTGCGGCCTATTATCATCATCCCCGTTCTAGCGATACTCACAACAACAACAATATCACACGCTTAGTCTTGGGGCTAATAGTGGTCTCGATCAACTAGATTAATTGAGAGAATTCATTATCGACATTGTTTTTTTCTCACATTTTGCATGTGTAGGATGAGTACAACGATACACCGTGCCCCAGTGCTCAGTCGAGAAAATTTGCAGCTCGGAAAGATCCTCGACTCGATCGGGAATCGAACCCGATATCACAACCATGTGGGAGAGCTATCCGACCGACATCGCTAACCACAGAACCACGGGGAACACTAGCAATACTCACATAAGTTGGTATTTGACCCTTTTTGGTTATTTTCCAGGAACATTATTTTCTGAGTGTTATTTTTTAAAGTCGGATATAAGGATATAAGGATATTGTAATTGCCCAGCAAACCAGAAGTCGTAAAGGGATGCTAATTCTACATTGTTCAAATAAGAATTTCAAGTTGAAATTACATTAGATGCGACATTAAATTTATTTATATTGTATAACATTTTATTCCTATAAAACGCAATATTAGGTTTTATATGAAGCCATTTAACGTGTCATATAAAATTGTAAAATGCGTCATTCCTCAGGGCCGTATAAAAAGCAATTTGAAGTTTCAAATGAGGCCATTCAGGATAGTCTGCGAAATTAAACAAAATCGTAACCAATTTTTTTTCACAATGTACATATATGACCTCCAGATTTGTACACATAGGCGCATTTCATGCATCCTATATGGTCATTCTTCACCAAATAAAGGTTCATTTAACAGAGTTGAGCGCGAGTTATAATTTGTTTGCTGGGTGATCACTCTTGAATACAAAAAAGCAAATAACAAACAACCTTATATAGTTCTACGTCACACTTGCAGACGTGGCTTTGCATACAACCCTTCTGTTATTTTCTCTAAACAGAGAGTTAATGAGAGGATGTATTCTTTACTCTCACACAACTTAACCGTTCCTCTCTCGACACACTTCCTCTCACCAACCCACTGCTGCTTCTCAGTCAGCATCATATCCAACTAATATTTACGGCACTCTCAATTCCTCCTCCCCTACAATGAGTCCCTTCGTGGAGAGATAAAACACAACAATCGACGCAGGCTACTCGCTTCTAATGGCTGATGCAGTTTAATCATGTTTCTGTTTTCTTCGATAGTACACCAAACTTGAATTTGATTACGGAATGATAGCATTTAAGTTTAGTTGTAAAAGGACGATTGAGTCATATTTGTTTCATTTCCATCGCAGTTCGAAATTGTACTTTGAGTAGGGTTTAGAATATCCTTTGAGTTGATTTAGAACTAGATTTGGAAGCCTGAATTGCGTTTTAGAGTTGAATTAAATTTGTGTTTAGGATTGGATTCGGGATTGACAAATAATATGATTTCTAAAAAGTAAAACCAAAGTACGGATGGGATTTGATGCTGGATTCTTCTGTCTTTGGTCGCTCAGTGGATGCTTTTTGAAAATAAATTTGAGGTTTATATGTTAACTTTGAACCTCAAATTTGAGAGGATTCGAGTTGCGTTTATCTTTTGATACCTGCAGTTGTGCTTTTAATAAATTTAAAATCGGATTAAGACTCAACTTTGAACTGGATTCGGAGTAAAATCTATCCAAATTCAATGCTTGGGCCTAATTTCATCATTTCCTTGGGCTTTGGATTGATTTAAGTTTAGATAGGGATTTATTTTGTAATCGACTCAAAATTTGATTGTGAAACGGATTGAGATTAAATTTTAGAGTTGAATTTAAGGTTATGCTTGAAATTAGAATTTTATTCGGATTTTCAATTGTGGTTGAATTAAAGACGTACCTATCTAAATTTGAGATAGTATTTACAGCTGGATTAAGAATTAGATTTGCACAACTGAATTCCACTCTCGACCTCACGACATCAACCTGGGCTGTTCTCCAGAAATCAGAAGTTGTCACTTTGGATTTGTTTCTCGGAAAAATTTGTTGAAATTTGTATTTCATTTGTATAGAAACGTTTCTTGTACTCTAAAATCTTCGCATTTTAGTTTCAGTTCCATTTTCTCAAGTAATTCTTGAGTAATGCAGAAATTTGCCTTTTGTTCGTGTAGAAGCCATATCATAGGAACATTTATTGTACCCAAAAATCTTCACATGCCAAATTTGGCTCCATTTGCTTTACTGGTTCTTGAGTAATGCTGAAATTCATATTTCATTCGTATGGGAACTTTTCCTCCAGAGGGATCCGAATCTTTGGATACGAAACTTACAAGAAACAAAAGATTCACGGATTATTTGGCTGAAATATTGCAGACAGGATTGCCAGATCTCGATTGCTACTAAAGACGTACGCTGCTCACAGCTTATTTTTTCAGATGAAAAATTGTTCACGTTGGAGGCTGTTTTAAATGAGCAGAATGATCTTATGTATGGAGCATGTCTCCGTGACCTCCAGCCGATAAAAGAGAAGTGGAACGAATTCAGAATGCTTCAGTTGAGTTGGTTTGGGGAACAATATCCAAGAGAACTGCCACTGCTTTTCATTGACTGAGACATATAAATCATAAAATAACATAAAAAGACCATTTGCTGCCTCATGCCAAGGAATTATTGGCAGAAGAAAGTTTCTGCTTTCAACAAGATTTAGCGCTAGCGCATAAGGTTGTTCAGAGGTGGCGCAACGAAAATTTACTGTGTTTTATCATCATCTCTGAATGGCACGCATCTCCCGATTTGAATCCATTGGATTCCATCATTTAGGGGTACATACTAGAAAAAGCAGCATTTAGGGGTGAAGTAAAACACATGACTTTTGACACTTTAAAAAACCATTAAGTGAAAATCTGGGATAATCAGTAAATCCGTTCCTGAAGTAGGCGGTCATGAACGAAAAGCAATTCATTCTTATATAAATAGATAATTCTTGGAGATTAAATCTAGTCTGAATTGCTTTAAGAATTTGATTTTGTTTTGAATTTGGAGTCGCTTTGGATTTGGTTTCCCATCGAGAATCGGGATTTTGTTACTGAATGTTTTGAAAATTGGGTTAGTATTGGATTGAAATCCGTTTGAATTAATTTATGAATTTTGTTTGGATTTGTATTAGGGATTGGCTTTTTGTATGGCTAGTTTGGAAATTATAATTAGTTTTATTTGAATTCGATCTTCCAGATGGTCTCGAGGTACGATGCTGGCCTAACAAGCGAGTCGTCGTAGGTTCGAGTCTCGGCTCGGGAGAGACTGTTAGTGTCAATAGGATCGTAGCGCTAGCCCCGCAATTGCCCTGTACACTAAACAGTTGGCTGCGAAGTCTGTGTATAACAAACAGAAGGTCAAGTTCCGAATCGGAACGGAACACCAAGGCTTTTCCTTTATTTGGCTCGGATTGGGGTTTTGACGTGAAGTTAGATTTGCAATTGCAATTGGTTATATTATGTTTGTATTTATTATTTATATTCAAATGTCAAAGAGTAAACTTTTCTTGATTGGGTTGGGGATTGCTTGGGGATTGAGAATTGTTTCGAAAATTAATTTAAATTCAGATTTTCACCGAATTTGAAGTAAAATTTTGGGTCAGATTTTCTTGAATTAGGTGCTATGGGATTTTTTTAGGGAAATACATTTAGGATTTGAAATCGAGATTGCCGGTTGGATTCTGACATATCAAGAATTGGAACTGGAGCCAAAATTCGAGTTGGATTTAAATTTGGGTTTGCGATTCAGAACTGGATTTCCAGTAGAATTTAGTCATGAATTGGGATTGGATGAAGGATTAAAATTGAATTGGATATAGATATGACCTTTTGAAAAATTGGAATTGAATTCTAGATGGGATTTGACGTTAGATTTGAAGAAGGGTTTTCAGTGTGAAACAGAATTTCAGATAAAAAATATGTTCATAATCGATTTTCGATAGGATTTACTATTGAATTTTTCTTGCATTACTCATGTATTTGATTTGGATTTGATATTGGAATTTCATCAGCTATTTTTTTTAGAATTGTATTTGAATTTATGCAAATTTAAAATTGAATTTTGGAGTGGAATTTTTTTAGCTTCATTTGGACTTGGAATTAGATAGAATTGGATAAGAAAATAGATTTTGAATTGAATTTAAATTTCGTTTATAATGTATTACAATTGGTTTTGTTATTATTTTCTCGCAAGCAAACGTAGAAGCAACGAGCAATTGCTTTGCGGCCTTTGACGTACTTATGGATGTACTAGGTGCCCCCGTATATACAGAAATGGTCTAAAAAAAGTATAATATTTTTGGTGCAACTTTGTTTTTCGTTTTTGTCGACTAGTGCTAATGGTTTTTTTTGCCAAATATTCGCCATGTTTTTGTATATATTTTTGCATGGAAAAAGCAAATTAAAATACAATTTGATTAAATGCGAAATGTCTTGAAATCAGAATCATAATTATTATTATTTATAGCAAAAAATCACACGTTAATTTACACGATAAATTAACCAACAAAACCTCTGCTCCCGGACACGGTCTATACCGCAGAACGATCAAGAAAATTATTTATTGACCATTGTGCAGAAATAAAAAGCAAAGTGTCAATGTTCATTCATATCTACATCAAGTTGAGCCGAATGGTAAGGCAACCCTTTGATCGGCAAAGATAAACTTTTCTAATATTTACCCGTGTTTGGGCGTATCTAAATACAGCAGAAAAAAAAGCGGCACGTAAGATGATGTCAGATGTGTAGGGCAAGAGATGTATAGAGAGAGATCATAATCATATTGCGCCTTGTCAGGTTTTGATTCGCACGTACAATAAACAAACCATTTGCGTGATGTTGCGCTCTGCTGTGGCTGAAGTACAGAAACTGAGTCTAAAAATCCCGCCAGCATGAATAACAATTACGCAAACATTTGAGCATCGTAAAATGCCGAGACAGAGCTGTAAGTGCTCACAGCTTAGCATTTAATTGGATTGGCTCTGCTCGGCTGCATTCCGGGTAAAAGGCGACCTGTTAGCTGCACAAAGAACCTTCAAATTTATTAGACTAGCAGCCGACATCGATTAGAATCATTCGTTAGAGCGAACGACTGGTTATTCGATGCATGGCTCTTAAAACAACATAAATTGTGTAATTCCAGAAGATTGTGTTCATGGAAAAATCTTACCAGAGCGCTGCTGTTAGGCCGTTTTCTGCCCGAGACAGTTTTGCCGATCGGTGAAGTTGTGCACTTTGCGAAAATAAACTGGTGGGGGTGGCAATGTTTAAATACCCCGCTAGAATGCCTACAAGGCTTCGGAGTCCGATGACAGTCACAACTTCTGCTAATACAGGTTTTGCTGGCTGTGGTTTGGGTCCAAACACATATTAATATGCAAGCCCAAGTACAGTTTGTACCATGATCATGTGTCGTGAGCGAAAGTCTTATTAGATTGGTCTCTACCACTAAGAAGGTTTGTTTTTCTCGTTGGCGCAGTTTAGGAACAGGTTTACTGGTCCGTAGGAGCCTGATGATGTGGTCAAAAACGTGCAGTTGTGTTACATGGACACGGGTGACAGCCCCGGTGTGAAACCCAAGGATGCTTAGTTGAGGCTTAGTACATGGAATGTTTTGTTTAATGGATTTACCTTGAAAGGTTGAGTTGATATAATTATGTCGAAACTTCAAGTTTTAAAGCTCATAAATCTTCAGAACACATATTAGGTGATGGTTGTATGCAGATTCCATCAATAATATTACAGCAAAACAAATAAAATCTGGTAATAAGTTATCAGACTCATCAAGCGGTACTTATTTCCAAAATGGTTTCGCTGCTATTCGAGCATCTTAAGTCGTGGCTGAAAATGATTTCCAGACCACCGAAGAGCAACGGCATAAACACGATCACGAAGCGACAAAATCTGTCAACCAGTCTGACAGATCAACACACGCAGTGGCGCCCCGCCCTGGGTGGTAGGCACGCGCCGAAAAGCTGCGCACATAAATCAACCTGTAACGGGTTGGAACAATGGGCGCTAAAGCACAGGTGCTAGTCACAGGTGATATAAACTCAAATCGTCAATTTTCCGGTCATTAAATTTCGGGTGAACGAGAGTGAAACGATGACTCGATCGATAGGTAGCTAGCAGGCAGTTCGTGTGACTAAACGCCATCGCTCCTCTGGTTACCGACGCCCGTCGTCGTCGTTGTCGTGTAGCAGCATTTTCCGCACAATCACGCTGTTTGTAGTTTGTATGTTTAGCGGTGTTTTGCGCGGATGATAGAGCCACCAGCCGATCAGATTGAACATGGTTGGGTGACTTGCGATCATACACGTTTAAGGAGGCGGTTCGTTAATCGATACAGCAACAACAACAGCACAAAAAAGTCGCTTCAGTTTACCGCCTTGTCATTCGGCCCGTTGCGACTGATCTTCGACGGAATTGTTTGTTAATTTCGTTATCCCAATTTAAGTGTGCGGTCAATCGTTATGTCGCTAAACGGTCGGACCTTTATGTTTTTGCTAAAGCTGTCACACGATGTTGTTGGCGTTGAATTAAATTGATTCCTACATTTTGATAAGAGCAGGTTGATGTTTACATATTTTATGTAGTGAAAACGCGAGTAATTTGGAGTTAAATTCGTGGAGTGAACAACGAGCAGTTTTTGTCATAGTGATAATTATAATGTCGGATCAATAGAATTCTTTGATCATTACAATATTTAATTAAAGGCTGATATTTTGATGGCGAGACGCAATAATTGAGTAAACCATAATCGACGGCAAGCATAAGCCGGCAGTCAAAACGACATATTAGTAACAATTAATACCACCAGAGACCATATTTAATTAGTATTTACAATTAGAATTACTATCCGGAAAATAATAGCCAACGACCATTTTACTTTTTCCTGATAATGCCAAATTTAGTTTAGAAAATCATGAAACTCTGTTTCACGTGTCTGTCCGCAAATTTGATTCCCAATTAAAATCGCAAAACAGATTATTGTGGTTGCCTAAAAATTTACCCACTTTTATCCACTTTTAATTACCCACTTTTAATTAGCCTACAGGGAGATTGAAAATTTGTGAACTGAAAATCCCATCTTTTTTACTGTTTTTTAAACAAAAATATAACGGCGCATTTTCTGGGAAATATGGCAAGTGAGGTAGGATTTCCATAGTTTGCCGATTTTGCCAATATGAGGCCGAGCATTGTCATGCAGTACAATCACTTTTTCATCTCTCGGTTTATATAGTGACCGTTTTTCGAACACTGTTCGGATTATCCTTTTCAATTGAAGTTGAAACCGTTTTTCAGTGATGGTTTTGTTTGCTTTAAACAGCGTATTATAAATAGCACTGAACAGGTTCCACAAAACACACGTAGAAACTAGTTGTTCACAGGAGGAAAAACGACGCTCCATGTTTGGAAATGGTTTGGCGGGTAACTCCTAATACCGAAGCAAGCTCTTCCTGCGTACGGCATGGATCCTCATCTAGCAATACCTTCAATTCATAGTTTTAGAAGGTTTTTGATCTTTCTTCACGCAAACAGTCGTCAACATCGAAATTACCGTTCTAAAAGCTGCGGAATCAACCACGGCACGTTTTTTTTTTATTCTCGCTTATTTTCCGTCGGTCTAGTTCCGCCACTGTTGTTTCGCTTAGAGTAGCATTTCCGTGAACCTTTTAGAACTCACGATTAGCTTTAGTTGCAGTTTTTCAACATTTTCATTACATTTAATTTTTAACAATTTTCAACCCTTTCAACATTTTCTACATTTTTATCAGTTTTAACATTTGTAACATTTTTAACATTTTTAACATTTTTAACATTTTTAACATTTTTAACATTTTCATCATTTTTAACATTTTTAACATTTTTAACATTTTTAACATTTTTAACATTTTCAACATTTTTAACATTTTTAACATTTTTAACATTTTTAACATTTTTAACATTTTTAACATTTTTAACATTTTTAACATTTTTAACATTTTCAACATTTTCATCATTTTTAACATTTTTAACATTTTTAACATTTTTAACATTTTCAACATTTTCAACATTTTTAACATTTTTAACATTTTTAACATTTTTAACATTTTAAACATTTTAAACATTTTTAACATTTTTAACATTTTTAACATTTTTAACATTTTTAACATTTTTAACATTTTTAACATTTTTAACATTTTTAACATTTTTAACATTTTTAACATTTTTAACATTTTTAACATTTTTAACATTTTTAACATTTTTAACATTTTTAACATTTTTAACATTTTTAACATTTTTAACATTTTTAACATTTTTAACATTTTTAACATTTTTAACATTTTTAACATTTTTAACATTTTTAACATTTTTAACATTTTTAACATTTTTAACATTTTTAACATTTTTAACATTTTTAACATTTTTAACATTTTTAACATTTTTAACATTTTTAACATTTTTAACATTTTTAACATTTTTAACATTTTTAACATTTTTAACATTTTTAACATTTTTAACATTTTTAACATTTTTAACATTTTTAACATTTTTAACATTTTTAACATTTTTAACATTTTTAACATTTTTAACATTTTTAACATTTTTAACATTTTTAACATTTTTAACATTTTTATCATTTTTAACATTTTTAACATTTTTAACATTTTTAACATTTGTAACATTTTTAACATTTCTAACATTTTTAACATTTTTAACATTTTTAACATTTTTAACATTTTTAACATTTTTAACATTTTTAACATTTTTAACATTTTTAACATTTTTAACATTTTTAACATTTTTAACATTTTTAACTTTTTTAACATTTTTAACATTTTTAACATTTTTAACATTTTTAACATTTTTAACATTTTTAACATTTTTAACATTTTTAACATTTTTAACATTTTTAACATTTTAAACATTTTTAACATTTTTAACATTTTTAACATTTTTAACATTTTTAACATTTTTAACATTTTTAACATTTTTAACTTTTTTAACTTTTTTAACATTTTTTTTGTATGTATCATTTTTGTCATATCTTATTTTTCTGCCCATTTTTAACAATTTTGACATCTTTTACATATCTAATACAGTAATCACACGATTATATATGTACCCGATTTTATCTGCCCCCGATTTTATCTCATTATTCACCAGATTTTATTATCATAAAACATTTCATTAAAATATGTCAGGATGAACTGATTTTCTATTACGCTTCAATATTTAAGATATTTTCATAATTCTGTGTATCATTCTGGATGCAGTTTACAATAAAAATTCAACCGATGCACAATGTTACATTTCGCTGTTACCGTGCGAATAATTGAATAGTGATACAAATGTTTATTATAACCGTATAATATGTTCGGAGAAGTTTCAAAGTATTTGAAAACGCATCTTTTAATGTAGAAAGCTGGGTGATCAATCCTCCTAAGAGTAAGATAGAATATTTACTTTTTCATTAGATAAAGATAGACGCTTGGTGTCTTAGGCAAAGTATTAGATAATCTCAAAACAAGAAACTTTACAGAAGACATCATGTTTCTATCTCTTACATATTGCAAGCAACATAAAGTTTTCTATGAGAAGGCATTAAAAATCGTTATTTACATTTGAAGATTTTTCTGGTTGCAATATGTGAGAGATATCAGCATGCTGTCTTCGGCAAATTTTAGTGTTGTGAGAACATCTAATATTTTGCTTATGGTACTGCGCTACAAAAAGCAAGTAATTCATTTTACCAATTCAAACAAAAACATGAACGAATAAAAAACTTAATTGTAATTTATTTGCAACTTTAAATCGATTTATTTAGGTTTTTTATTTGTTTAGGTTTGTTCAGAAAAGTTTTGGGCAACTGAATTATCTATCTAAAAAATGTTTTAAAAAAATAGTGATGATCGATTTTTTATATTTTTGACATATTTTGACATTATTGACATCATTGGCATTTTGGACATTTTGGTAAATTTGACGTTGCAGACGTGTTTGACAGTCTGATGTGCTCGACATGTTTGATTTATGTCAACAATGTGAAAGTTTTGAAAATTTCAGCATATGGCATTTTTGATCATTACATTGTTTTTGTCATATTTGATTACTACCTTTGATATTTTTGCTATTTTTGCAACTTGTTTCTTATCTTTTGTGATTCCTTGTTATTATTGGTATTTTTGATTAACTCTTCTAATTTTTACCTAATTCGTCACATTTTCACATTTCTGTTTGTTGTTATTTTAATCTTTACGATTTTTTTTTCTTTTTTCACATATTCGATAATTTTTTCTGCCTTTCTATTGCTGTTCGCTTTCTTGTTTTTTTCCTATATATATTTTAAGGATCCAAATTTCTAACATTTCTCTTGAGGTTTTTACATAATTTAAAATTCTTTCAACTTTTTTCGTATATTTTAAAATTTTTCGAAACAGTCTAATGCATTTTTTTATATTTTTGAATTATTTGTGTTTGACAAATTTGTAAACATGTGCGGTATATATTGGATATCATTGATATTATCGATATTGTGCATATTTTGGCCAGTTTCACTGTCGTTGCAACTTTTGGAAGATTTTACATTCCTGCCATTTTTTGATAGTTTTGTCATGAGGTAATTTCAATTGAAAGTTTCCATTGGCAATAATATTGACCGGAGACAGCGAGGCTCGGAAAAGTAAACGTAAAAAAGGAAGGGTGAAAAAACATACACACAAGCACTAATTATAATAATCATGTCACTTACTCCTAGACTTGTCTTTTTTCCCAGAGAAACACTACCGTGCAGCGCTGCAAACCTTTACTGTTATGAAAGGATTTTCAGTTGAAATTGAAATCTTGAGAGAGACTGGAGCTAGTCAGTTGACGGTGATAGCAGCATTTCTGTGATTTCGCACACGCTGTGTTGCTTTAGCGATGTTTATGCGGTTAAGATTGTAGATGCTTATATAGTTCATCGACTTCATGCAATTGGCTTAAATCAAATAATTTCGATATTAAATCAGACATCTCATTTATTTCAATGACCAGACTATGATCGAAAATTGACACCGCTGCCGCTCAAGATCATTTGAACTTGAGACAGTGAAAATGCGGTTTCCGTCATTTTTGTTTGCAGTGTCGAACTTTTACATCACTTTACCATGTAGGAGATTTCTCTTGCTGCGGAAACAACTGCTCTTACAGTGATGAGCAAAGCGACGCACTTGCTTGAGAGACGCTGCCGCATGTTGCATATTGCAGCTCTGCGACTGTAGGACAACAAATTCTGTTCGTGCTGACAGACATGAGAATGGAGTTCCGATTGCGGCTGTAAAGTCGATTTAACAACCGTCTTCGTTACGGCATTCCAACATTTTCAATGAGTATAACACTGGTCGACAAAGTGAAAAAAGTGCACTCCAAAAGCTCAATTCGGGAAAAACTCAAGATTTTAGCTATTCAGCTATTCTTATGAATTTTGGTGCCCCTAGCAATTACCAAAACGCGTCAACTTACGTGAGAGTTTGCATAGTAGTTTCTCGCCGGGTTCGTCGTTTAAACATTATGTTTACGAGAAAACCTATTTAAGTCTCTGAAAAAGGCTAGGGACACCAAATTCCACAGGAATGGTTGACTAGTAGGCTGTCCCAAAAATAAACGAAGTTGAAAAAGTCAAGGTGCTCAGTCCTAAATTGAAAGATAATCTTATTTATAGCCTTTTTGTAGAACATTTCGACTTTCTTTCTTCGCTACAAAACCACTCTTTTGCACTTTTTTCAAATCTGTTCGATTCCTACATTTTTTTATTTTTGTGGGGTTGTTTTTGAATATTTTGCATGGTTTAGTTCAGCATCGCATTTAATAATTTGGCTCACAGAGCCCATTGAACATTACAAAAAAGGTAAATTTTTCTCATAATTTTTAGATAAAACCCTTCAAAACACTAAAAATATTTTTTATCAAGATCTGAAATTTTTACGGCAAAGCGAGATTCAAGACAAAAATTTACATGGAAAAAGATCCTTGATATCTTATCGGTGGGTGTGAGCTATAATCATTCATTTTTTTCCGGTTTGAGCCTTTTGAGTGCACCTGTGTTGACCAGTATTATCCTTCGCTCCAAAAGCAACTGCTCTAACACTGGCGATGCACTAGCTTGCTTATTGCTTATATACTAGATGCTTATTTACGTCCCTTGTCATTCCATTTTCTTCTTAACCCCTTCTTCTTTCTAACTAACTGACAAAACCTTGATATAAAAGGTACCGTTCGAACATTTCACCCCATCAGTTTTATTACTAAACCGTACCGATTACATACGGACGCTAGGTGTTAAAAGCTGAAAGGAGGAAAGACAAAATAATACCGGTCATCTCGTGCCGGTTTCACCCGTAATGCGGGCGGCTGTTAAATCGCTAAATCGGCTGGAATTCTGGACGGACTAACCAGTAAACAAGAATAATCGGCAACTGGCACCTTTTGGTGCATCGAAATTTTGTGATAGAAGCGGCTAATTGAATTTAAAATTTCTGTTTTACAAAATACTGCTGCTAGCGGAGAAGGTCGTGCAAATATGCATGTTTTTGTTGGTGTTAATTTTACGACAGCGGCCGGCGCAGTTTTCAAGAAAAATTTACTTTCCTTGTCATTCTATTTTCTACTAAGCCCCTCCTTCTTTCTAACTAACTGACGAAGCCTTGATGTAAAGAGTACCGTTCGAACATTTCACCCTATCAGTTTCATTACTAAACCGTATTGATTACATACGGACGCTAGGTGTTAGCAGCTGAAAGGAGGAAAGACAAAAGAGTACCGGTCATCTCGTGCCGGTTTCACCCGTAATGCTGGTGGCTGTTAGTAGTACATGGCTACTGCAAAATACTAAAATGGCTGGAATTCTGGATGGACTAACCAGTAAACAAGAATAATCGGCAACTGGCACCTTTTGGTGCCTCGAAGGGTTCACTTAACATAGTTGAGCGCGAGTTATATGAACAAATTTGTTTGCTGGGCAAGTCAGCCGGAGTGGAGAGAGTGTCACTGCCGCTATCGTCGCTCCACCGTTGCTGTTGCTGCTGCTGCTGCTGAATTATGTTCACTAGCCGCACCATCCGATAGTAAAATGATTTGTGTAAACAAAAGCAGTCCTTTATATAGCCAAAAGAGTGCATAGTTTCTGTCGACCTTGTTGAAGAAAACAAGCATAAAGCGACCAAATAGTGGTCGAAATCACCGTTTAATCAAGGCTTGACAATTTTGAATAGTACAATTGTTTGCTTGATCAAATTACAATTTTATGCGTTTGAGCGAATGCGTGCATAATTTTCGAATCTATTGCTGCAAGAACGATTGAAATGCGCTGAAAAATAAACGTTTTTAAACATTTGAAAGTGGACGTGTTTTTCCCCAATTTAGTTTGAGATTTTCATTTTACGCCGAGCTTCCTGATAGACGTTACTCTACGTCAAAATAAATGCAGCCGTTCGTCACGCATGATTGCCCTTCGTATGCTATTGAATTTATCTCAGCAGCGTACACCGCGGTGTACTTCTGTGTGCTCTTCCTTGAGAGATTCAGTACTCTGTGTTTTTCTGTGAGAGCAGAAACACAGCATAGAAGAGAAACAAAGTGTAGTGTAAAAAAATGCTACACGCAGCGTTCATGCTGGGCACAAAGTAAACGATGAATATTCACTCTACTCTTCTCACATATTGAGGAGAGTACAGAAAACACCCGGGCGATAATATAATAAATCAGTAAAAGTCCCTCTGACACCGAACGGTTCGAACTCATAATCATTCGCTTGTCAAAGCGTACTTTGTAGCCTTGATTTTTTTTATAATTTTTGCTGTTTTTGATTAATTTTTTGCGGGTAATTTGACATTTTTCACATATATGCCCTGCTTGTTTGGCATTTCCAGAGTTTTTCATAGTTTATCACTAAAAAAGGGAATAAATTTTACATTTTTTTCATTTTTGGGTGTTATGTTTCATATTTTGACATTTCCTTATTAATTTTTTTCTTTAATTTTTCATCATATTTTGGTTTGTTTTTAGACATTGTGCTCCTTATTTTTAAAACTTCGAACAATTCAAAATGTTTGCATTCATCTTTAATCAAGGGTTTTGATATAATATGTAACTAGCGGGCCGGTAGAGCCAGCAATGCTGAGACTCCGTTCTACACCGCCTCAGCGTTGGCTCTCGTGTGTTGGTTAAATTAAAGACTTTAACTTCGTCTCAAACGACTCTTTTATTTAGTCTGTCACTCCCACTTCCTTAGTCTCTATCTGCTACTTCGTCTCTTCACTTTCTTAGCATTCGGAGCCTCTTTTTCGACGTCTGCTTACGTTCTCCTTCCTAGCTTTGCCACTGCCTGAAGTCCGTTGCCACTCGCCTTCCTGGTGTCCCAGTTTGTCATGGTGCTCCAAGGAACTGGCTAACTCCAGTAGGGATAGCTATCCAGGTTAAAGAGCTGGATCCTAGCAGCTTTCTTACAGGAACATGAGGTCCTGAGGGCATAATGAGGGGGGGGGGGGTATTACAAAATGGTGTTTGGGCGTCGGTTGGAGGCTGGTTTTCTTATAGGAGTTACGCACCTGATTGACCAGTTTTTTTCCACGATTCCTTAACTTCACTTTCCAACTTCTCTTTTTCTATTTTATCTCATCTTTAAACGTTTTACCCTTTCAGCAAACAATAATCGCACTGTCGCTTTTATTTTAATTCGAATTCGTTTACCGTACAACCTTTCACCTCGAGTTTTTGCCGATCAGTGAAATGATGGTTGGCGGTTGATTTTTTGGCGCTCTCCACCGGTTCACCCATTAATTCCGCCCCCATTTCCAGAGGTTTTTTTCGCCTCCGCCCCCGTGGTCGATTTACGGAGTGTGTCTCCTGGTGGCGACTAGGGCGACATCCATAAATTACGTAACGCTAAAAACCCGATTTTTGGACCCCCACCCCCCCCCGTATGTAACGAAACGTAACGCCAACACCTACCCCCCCATAAAAAATACGTAACGCTGCAGAAGCATTTCCTTGATAAAAATGCTCGTTTTTTGAGAGTCTCTCCAGACATTTTTCGTTACGTAACGCTGAACTCATCTCCCCCCCTCCCCTGTGTAACAAATCGTAACGCTCAAGGATACCCCCCCTGCCCCTATGAGCGTTACGTAATTTATGGATGCCGCCTAGGTGCATCTCGTCGACGTCTGACTTCTGAGAGTACCGCTTTTAACTAATTCAAGGTTTATTTGGCTCTTCTCTCATCATTTTAATATTTATTCGCGTAAATCACGGCACTCTTGGCTTGCCGACATTTTCACCTGTTACAATTATATTCATTATATTGATTTATCATTATATTGATTCAATTTTAACAATTTGCGGCATTTCGTGTTTTGAAATCCATCAGCATGGAAATTTTATTTCGATATTTTCGATCTTCTATATGTTGTTTTTATTTTTAATATTTTCACATGTTTTGATTTGTGAATTTTTTGCATTTTTGTGATGTTTTATATTCTTCTTGTTCTTATATACAAACGCAAAACTCAGTTGCTTTTTTGTTTCTAAAAAGTTGACGACTGTAGAATGACTTTGATGGTGGGTTGATACTCAGTGACCAAAACTTGACTCCAGAAGCTATTTTGAAATCCAGGATGGCGACTCCGGTTTGTGGAAAACAGTGCAAAATGGTCAAATACTATCAAATATAGGTGTTTCCGGACCCGAAATGAAGCTCACCGGAAATCGACCACAGACACAATTTAGGCATCTTTTAATTTTAGAAAAACAGCTCTGGACACACCAAATCCTCACTGGCAGTGTATTTTCAGAAACAAGATGATACCCTCATTCTGTGCCGAACACGCTTCAGCATTGGTTGTGTTTCGAATTCGCTCCGATAAAATTCAAAACGTGTGCACAAGTGCTGGCATTCTTTGACCGGGCCCGGTGTCTTTTGCTTAGATTGCTGTTTCGCATTCAAGGTCAAGTGCCTTTGTGTAACTGTGTCGCTTTGTAGCTGCCTGCTGTCGAACGATTTGGTGGTGAGTGCAGTGTACTCCTGTGGACGTTTATCCAACACGAAGGAGAGAAGGAAAGGAAGGTACGTGCTTCTTGTCTGTCCCATCGGCGCGCTAGTTTCAGCGCGATGGATGTAGATCCCCCACCTCCCGCACCTCCATCCTCGAATCCCCCGACCCTGTCCCTCCTGCCCCTTCTTCTACTGTTAATTCTTCAGCTTCCTCACGTGTCAGGTTGTATCCAGACGGATCGACGCTTCCAGTGGCAGTTTACCTCAGGCCTAAAGCAGGGCCGAAATCGAAATCATTGAAAATATTACAGATTTCGAAAGACCTGACGTCACACTATAAAGTTGTGACTGAAATTTCTAAAATCAGGCCGAACAAGCTCCGTGTCGTGGTCAATGACCTTAAAGAGGCCAACGATATAGCTTGCTCCGAGCTCTTTACACGGGAATACCGTGTCTATGTACCCGCTAGAGATGTGGAGATCGACGGTGTCGTGACCGATTCGAGTCTTTCCGTGAAGTGTATATTGAAAAGTGCTGAAGGGTGCTTCAAGAACAGCACATGTCCCGATGCGAAGGTGCTCGACTGCAAGTGCGGTCGGTATCGCTCGTCGGTGACAAAAAAGTTCACACTCCGTCAGACTCGTTTCGACTTACGTTCGCCGGGTCTGCACTACCAAGCCACATCTCGATCCACCGGGTTCGTCTCCCTGTGAGGCTCTACGTGCCCCGCGTCATAAACTGCCTGAATTGCAAGCAGTTAGGCCATAAAACCGCCTACTGCTGCAATAAGGCACGTTGTGGCATGTGTGAGGAGCCTCATGCGGAAGATTCTTGCAGTGTTAACGCTGAAAAGTGTATTCACTGCGGGGAAAATCTGCATGAGCTCTCGACATGTGTGGTGTACATGCAGCGCAGGGATAAAATAAAACGGTCTCTCAAAGAGCGTTCAAAGCGTTCCTACGCTGACATGCTGAAGAAGACCGTTACCACTTCTCCCGTTACTTCGAACCCCTTCGATCTGTTGTCCTCTGATGAAACCGATTCTGACGATCCATCAGCGGGAACATCCTATGCCAATCCTGGGGAGTCGAGAAAGAGGAAAAATATTTCCTCTCCTAAACTTCCCCGAAAAGGTCCAAAGATTTCCCAAAGTGAAATGAATGGTACAAACAAACCTAAAAGTGCAGCGGAAAAACCGAAGCAAACTCCTCCTGGGCTTGCAAATTTAAAGTCCCAGAAGGAGTTCCCAGCACTTCCTGGAATATCTAAAACCCCAGTTGTTCCTTTTGCACATCCAGAGGAAAAACCAAATGCTGGACTGGTGAAATTTTCTGACATTGTGGACTGGATTTTTGAAACTTTCAATGTACCCGATCCAATTAAAATTTTTCTTACAGCATTTCTCCCAACAGTTAGATCATTTTTGAAGCAGTTGACTGCCCAATGGTCCCTCCTTGCAGCGATTGTATCCTTCGATGCCCAATTCAACTGCGTATATGAAGGATTCTATCTCTGTCTTACAGTGGAATTGTAGAAGTATTTTACCAAAAATTGATTCGTTTAAAGTTTTGATAAATAAAAACGAATGCGATGCATTTTCCCTTTGTGAAACTTGGCTTACTTCAAATATTGATCTCAACTTCCATGATTTTAATATTATTCGCCTTGATCGAGACACCCCATATGGAGGAGTACTTTTAGGGATTAAAAAGTGCTATTCTTTCTATCGTATTAACCTCCCCTCGATTCCAGGCATCGAAGTTGTCGCATGTCAAATGACAATACAAGGTAAAGAGCTTTGTATTGCCTCAATATATATTCCTCCCAGAGCACAGATTGGGCAACGGCTGCTCTTTGATTTAATAGAACTTCTTCCCTCGCCACGTTTGATTTTGGGAGACTTCAACTCTCATGGTGTGGCTTGGGGTTCCCCTTACAATGATAACCGCTCCTCTTTAATCTATAACCTTTGCGATGACTTCGACATGACTATTTTAAACAACGGTGAAATGACACGTATCCCGAAACCTCCAGCGCGCCCAAGCGCTTTGGATCTATCCTTATGTTCGACGTCGCTACGGTTGGATTGCACATGGAAGGTAATCCTCGATCCTCACGGTAGCGACCATTTGCCTATTCTTATTTCAATTACTAACGGATCAACTCGCATGCGACCAATTGACATTCCGTATGACCTCACACGGAATGTCGATTGGAAGTTATACGAGGAAATGATTTCAAAAGCGGTCGAGTCGATTCAACATCATCCACCACTTGAAGAAAACAACCTCCTCGCGGACTTGATTCTCGATGCCGCGTTGCAAGCCCAAACGAAGAAATATCCCGGCGTAACGATCAAAGAACGGCCTCCAACTCCGTGGTGGGACAAAGAGTGTTCTGATGTCTACACGCAAAGATCCGACGCGTTTTTGGCCTACCAGAAGGGAGGTATACCTGGCGGCTATATACGGTATTCGGAGCTTGATACCAAGCTTAAAAGCTTGGCTAAAGCAAAGAAACGCGGATATTGGCGTCGGTTCGTGAACGAGACGTCGAGGGAGACATCGATGAGCACTCTTTGGAACACAGCCCGAAGAATGCGGAATCGCGTAAAGGTCAACGAAAGCGAGGAGTCTTCAAGTCGGTGGATATTTGATTTTTCCAGGAAAGTATGTCCGGACTCTGTTCCTGAGCAAAACATTGTTCGCGATGCGTCTCCGGGCCACGACGCGATAGAATCACCTTTTACGATGGCAGAATTTTCAGTTGCCCTTCTGTCCTGTAACAATAACGCACTTGGGTTAGAAAGAACCAAATTCAACTTGTTGAAGAATCTACCCGGCAATGCCAAGAGGCGCTTGTTGAACTTGTTCAATAAGTTCCTGGAGCAAAACATTGTACCGCAGGATTGGAGGCAAGTGAACGTGATCGCCATCCAAAAACCAGGGAAACCAGCTTCTGATCACAACTCTTATAGGCCGATTGCAATGCTATCCTGTATCCGGAAATTGATGGAAAAAATGATACTCCGTCGTTTAGACCACTGGGTCGAATCAAATGGTCTACTATCAGAAACTCAATTTGGCTTCCGCCGTGCCAAAGGGACGAATGATTGTCTTGCCTTGTTTTCAACAGATATTCAGCTGGGTATGCTCGCAAAGAACAAATGGCGTCTGCGTTCTTGGACATTAAGGGGGCTTTTGATTCCGTTTCTATTGACATTCTTTCGGGTAAACTTCGCCGGCAAGGATTTTCTCCAATTTTGAACAATTTTTTGCACAATTTGTTGTCCGAAAAGCATATGCATTTTACGCATGACGATTTGACAACTTTTCGAATTAGCTACATGGGTCTTCCCCAGGGCTCATACTTAAGCCCCCTTCTTTACAATTTTTATGTAAATGACATTGACGAATGTCTGGCAAATTCATGCACGATAAGACAACTTGCAGACGACAGTGTTATCTCTGTTACAGGAGCCAAAGCTGCCGATTTTCAAGGACCATTGCAAGATACCTTGGACAATTTGTCTGCTTGGGATTTACAGCTAGGTATCGAATTCTCTCCGGAGAAGACTGAGATAGTAGTTTTTTCTAGGAAGCATGAACCTGCTCAGCTTCAAACACAATTAATGGGTAAAACGATTTCTCAGGTTTTGGTACACAAATATCTTGGTGTCTGGTTCGACTCTAAAGGCACCTGGGGTTGTCACGTGAGGTATCTGATAAAAAAATGTCAACAAAGAGTAAATTTTCTTCGTACAATAACCGGACGATGGTGGGGAGCCCATCCAGGAGACCTTATAAGACTTAACCAAACAACGATATTGTCTGTTATTGAGTACGGGTGTTTCTGCTTCCGCTCCGCAGCAAACACACGTTTGATCAAACTGGAGCGAATGCAATATCGTTGTTTGCGTATCGCCTAAGGTTGCATGCAGTCGACCCATACGATGAGTTTGGAGGTCTTAGCTGGAGTACTACCATCGAAAAACCGCTTCTGGAGCCTGTCTTCTCGTATTCTTATCAAATGTGAGGTCTTGAACCGTCCCGTGGTTGAAAACTTTGAAAGGTTAATCGAACTTAATTCTCAAACCCGTTTTATGACATTGTATTTCAATCACATGTCCCAAAATATTAACCCTTCTTCGAATATTCCAAATCGTGTCGACTTATCAAATACTTCTGATTCTACTGTGTTTTTCGATACATCCATGATAGAAGAAACTCGTGGAATCCCGGATCATTTACGCGTGCAGCAGATCCCCAAAATTTTTTCCAATAAATATCCAAATATCAACTGCAACAATATGTTCTACACTGACGGATCACTTCTTGATGGGTCCACTGGCTTCGGTATCTTCAATAACAATTTAACCGTCTCCCATAAGCTCGATAATCTTGCTTCTGTTTACGTCGCAGAATTAGCTGCAATTCAGTACACCCTAGGGATTATCGAGAAAATGCCCACGGACCATTATTTCATCTTTAATGACAGTCTCAGTTCCATTGAGGCTCTCCGATCGATGGAAGATGTTAAGCACTCTCCGTATTTCCTGGGGAAAATACGGGAACATCTGAGTGCTTTATCCGAAAAATCTTCTCAGATTACCTTAGTGTGGGTCCCTTCTCACTGCTCGATACCGGGCAATGAGAAAGCGGACTCTTTGGCTAAGGTGGGCGCAACAAACGGTGAAATTTATGAATTTTTCGCACTTGTACGTCAGAATACGATCATCATTTGGCAAAATGCTTGGACCAGAGGTGAACTGGAAAGGTGGTTACATTCCATTATCCCCAAGGTATCGACGAACCCGTGGTTCAAGGGGTTGGATGTAGGTCGAGATTTCATTTGCGTGATGTCTCGGCTTATGTCCAATCACTATAGATTTGATGCGCATCTCCGTCGTATTGGGCTCGAGGAGAGTGGTATCTGTGCCTGTGGTGAAGGTTATCACGACATAGAGCACGTTGTTTGGTCATGCCCTGTCCACCGTGACGCCAGGTCTAAATTAGTAGCTTCCCTTGAGGCCGGAGGTAGACGGCCAGCTGTACCTGTTCGTGATGTCTTGGCGAGCCGTGACATACCCTATATGACCCTTATATACATTTTCCTGAAATCCATCCATGCCCCAGTCTAGTCCCGTTCCCCTCCGTCTACACCCAACAAAACGACAAGAACACGTTTGAACCTTAAGCACAGCTTTTGGAATCAGCAACTGCACCCCACTCGAATTCGCCACGACCTGAGAACCCGAGGCCTTCAGTGATATCTTGGCTCAGCGGCACATACCATATGGCCACTTGAACACTAGCGAACAACAACAACGAACCATAACCAGCAACTAGACCCCGCACAATACTTCCAGGACCCGAGAATACAGGCCCCTGCCCCAGCTCATGACATCGGCCATTCGAAGAGCACCAGACGACCATTCAACAACAAAACACTGATTGAAAAATTCATGCTAGTTTTAAGTTAGACTTAATTTCAGCTCGTAGTCGGCAGCGAGGATAAAAAATTTGCTTTTAGTTTTTAAGTCACCAGATATAATTGGCGCCGTTAAACATAAAATTGTATTTGTGCCGTGTCAAATAAATTTTATATGAGGAAAAAAAGATGATGCCCAAAGACCTAAACATAACTCCCAACGCCGTTTTAAAATCTAAGAATGCGACTTCTGGTGTCTGGAAATTAGCGTAAAATGGCCAAATAACAGTAATTATAAAAGCTTGTGAGCCAGAATAGTTTTCTAAGACCGGCCATTAACCGAAGACACCATTTCGAAATCCAAGATGGCGATTTCAAGTACCTCAAAAACAGACTGAGATGTTCAAATACCGTCCAGTATGAACATATTTGAATTAAAATAATGATTAGAGGCCGAACATCGACCTTAGGCGCCATTTTGAAATACAAGATGATAAAGTAGACACCGAGCGACGCTGGATACGTCGAACTGCGAAAAATGTAAAAGAAATCAAATATTTCAAAAAAGTCAAAATACAAATATGTAATTATATTTAAATATTTTGAAGTCAAAAATAGGATTAGTCTTCGGGATTCATAAGTTGTTTAAAACTTTTACAAATTTTAAATTACCCCGCAAAGTATTCTGTGACAATTTTGTTCACAACTTTTCAACTATTTATTTGTATCAATCCTGACTCTTGCGTACAAATATTGAAAAAAAAAAAAAACACGAATGAATAAAAAATGTAAATTTTTTATCTCACACAATCCCAATGTCTCATGGCCATCGACCTCGCCAGTATTAGCTGTGGGAAAACATTCAACTCTTCACTTTAACCCGCGTTGCATCTAGCACCTATGCGTTTAGTATGCAAAAGAGATCCGTTCGAATCCGGCTACCAGAGCGGCGGTGCCTCGGAAACTGCACTCACACATTTTGTTTGATGTCGTTTGGACCAGTAATGCCTAATGGACAGTAAAACGTCCTTGCTAGAGTTGAACAACCTTTTCCCCCGTCACCTGGTTGGTAATTAGTAGATGAATAATCGGCCCATAGGCTTGAGCCAGTTCTACGATCGGCACCTTCTGAATTCAGTGCGAACCGGTTTTTAAATGAAAGCAGTTGGAGTACTGTTTAGAATGGACATTATAAAAATAGGAAAATTTAATATTGATTTGATAGTAGCGAGCTGTAATTTTGTCATAAGAATGCAGATTAAGTTTTAGATATTTTTCAAGAGGTGACGCCACTATATTTCAACCTTCCAGTGCAGTGGGACAATCCGGCAGCAAATCATTCGCGAATTTCGAAAGCCTCTCAGGCATGAGCACAGAACCACACGTTATATAACTTTCCTGCGCCGAGTCTCGTGTCGGGTAAGAAATTCTTTCAGCCTTTGGTCAGAGTTCCACACCTAACCAGTTTTGCACAGTTGTCCGTGCAGTGCGATATCGGTCCAGACCCAGCTCAATACAGTATCAGAATGAGAAGACGAATCTTCATTGAAGATGCAGCGTTCCTTCATCGATCAAGCACCGGCATTCCGACAGACAGACGACAACGAATGCTACTCATAGGTAGTTTGTACGCGATCGATTCGCCCAGTCATGTTCGATGTCATAATCGCTCGAGCGGCACAGTGGGTGCCGATATGTTGCGTTGTGTTCCCTTCGATCATGGAGGCGCGCAAGTCAAGTTCACACGTGAAGGGACCGGTTTACTGATAGTTGCAGTAGTGGGATTGGGGGTGGTGCTGCACTGCCTGTGGTAAACAAGACGACGAACAACGTGACAAGTTTGAGGGTTCCCTCGCAGTTTCCTGCCTGTTCGTGAGGTGCGATGGCGCTAATTTATTCGATCCAGCAGAACAGCAGTTCGGGATGAAACCGTGGAAAGCAATGCTGCTCATGTCCGGTAGGTTTGTGAGTGGATCATTAGTTTCGCTTTCGTCATAAGGTCATGTAGAAAAAGAGAGGAGAGAAATAACGTTCCTAACTTGAAATAGGGCGATTGCAAATAAATTGCGTGCAACGTTTCTCGGCTGGGTCGCTCTTGTCAGTCAAAGTGAAATTTTCCGCTAGTTCAGTTGGTAATTAGCGGTAGCGTAGCAAGAGGTGCTCACTGGGGTGTAGCGGAAATTTCATTAGAAAAGTGAGAAATTTTTACGAAATTCTACTCAGCAACGCCCCCCGCTGTACGCCGTTCCCTTGCTCAACAAACCACACCGCTTGCGTGTGGGCTCTCACAGTGCATCAATTCCGATATAGACATGTTCCGTCGATTATATGCGTGGGAACGTCTCGTTTGGGAATCCCATTTCCATAACCGATTGTGGAAAGTTTAGCTTCCACACACGTTCGCTATGATAAATCTAAGTCGTCGTTTGTCGTAAAACCAGTTCAAGTTCAAGACCGAACCTCAAACTTAACCCGGGAATCCGCGACCGTCAGTTTCTGTCCTCGGATGGGTTCTTATAACCGGATCAAACTTTGCTCAATCTTTCTAGGCAATAACGTTGGGCAAAAGCTGCAATAAGTCCGATTCAGAAATCAGAACCAAGGCATGCCAGGCCCCGATTGACTGCACAACATTTGTTTTACGAGCCTTCAAACAGCAGCCGCTTCATGCTTCGTTGGGTTCTGGTATTTAACACTCTTTAGGTACTTCAATTAGTGCGGAGCTGCAGGTACTTGCTGCAACTAGCAAGCTCTGCTCTTAGGTCGTGGTATTGCACAATTACTTGTTCCAATTTGCCCATCAAACCGTTTATGAAGCTTCTAGGGCAAACGGAATCGAAACTGCTGACGGTACAAAATTTCCTAGGTCGCGCACATTGCGTAATGTCGTAACAAACAACAGCTGATAGAACGAAAGCTCGGAACTGACCATAAAATCATATTTGTGTTATCGCAATTAGCGCTAATTTCCAACCGTCTGGCCGAGTGTGAGTAATTTTGGTTTCGATTTCCTTTGTTTGCCGCTATTGCTTCATTGGAACCGAGAGTTTCAGTTTTGCTTTCAAGCAGAGATCTTGTTGGTGGTATTGAGTAATGCACGCTGATTGGTGATTGGTTTGCCATTGATCGAGATTTTCGCATCGCGACCGAGATGGCCAGCAGCAGCAGCAGACAACGTCGCGAGCGGGTGGCCTCATTTTGCACTTCCTACGATGCCATCGCCGCCGCCGCCACTGCGGAATGGTTTTCAAGTGTAAGTGCGCGAAGGATTTTCCGCGTCGTCCCCGGGGTTGATGTGAGTGTGTTCTTTTTTTTCTTCTCTTGCAGTCGAGAACAAAGTTAATCCCGGAAGCGGCTGCTCGCTGGGGTCACCGATGCGAGATGCACCGTTATTTTAGGTGATTTGCGTGATGTTATTAGAAGTTAATAGTCTTGCTACAAATGGACTCGAAGATAATTCTATGGGGCGCGCTAGGGTGACACACTAGGGGAGTGATTTGTTGCTCTAGGATGACAATAAATTTGTTTTCTTTGTGTTTATTTTGATGAATGTGCCTATTATTTCAAAGTTTTTAATTACGTAAAAATTAATAACTTTCTAAAATTGCTTTTTATTACATCCAGTCATTATATTAAGCATTGCCCGGTCGATCTGTAGATGTGTCGAGTTGTAGAGAAGTGTATATTTCTGGGGTCTAACCACGCGTATTTGTATATATTTTTTTGGAGAAAAATGAAATATTTCAAAATCAGGCAAATATTCATTCATAGAGAGTTTTTCGGATTTAAAACAAAATCTAAAACATGGCATATATTAAAAAATACAAAATATACCAAGCAAATTTTCTACAATTTTTTTCCTCAATACTTCTCTTCGAGATTCCGCTGTTTTTATACTTTTTTGGCATTTTTCGAATGCGAGTCGCAATGCATAGCAACGGCGTGTCTGTGTTGCACGAAACATTCAATTCATTCTCTTGCATAGAAACTTTTATACCTACTTCCCTATTTGTTGCTAAAAGTAACGTAAAACATGTATCTCATAAAGTCTGGTAAGGAGTAACTTATGATGAGTTTGTATTGGCAAAAAATTTATATATGATGGATTTTTCAACAATAGCTTATTTAAAAATATTTTTCCATAAACCAAATTTCTAGTCCAATCATACTTAAGTTTCAGCTTTCTTTTTTCAACACAATTTAAGGCTTGTTAATTTGTTATCGGATGTCAAAAAGTGTTCCCAATCTAAAAGATTTATAACACCAAACGAGAATCATTCGAAAAGCTCCTAAGGCTCAACAGAAGAGCTCTTTTAACATACGTCGGCCTAGTAACGGGGCACTGTTCGAGTAGATATCATTTAAAGAACATTGGCCGGGTTCAGGATAATATCTGTCGCTTTTGTAATATGGAAAGCGAGACATCGGAACATCTGCTGTGCAATGGTGGTGCATTATTTAAACGCAGATCAAGGTTTCTTGGCAGTGGCTGAGGTACCTGATCACTCAACAATAGTGGTCATTGTATTTTGCAAGGGAACACGTATAGCAATTGACTTGGATATATTACAAAAATTCACATCAATGAACAACGTAATTCTAATTCCCTAACAAATATTAGTAACAGTGTTTTGTAAATAACAAATATTTGGTTTTCAAGCTATTATACTCAATGTTTATTACTGAACATTAGGGCGACAATGATTGTATTGAAATAATTTCATCATTGAATTTTAAAAACCGACCATGTACACTTTATTTATTGGCCCAAGAAATTGACCTGTGCGAAATTTCAGCTCAATTGGGGCATGATTTAGGGGTGCCTCAAAACGTTCAAAGTTGGGATTTTTTTATCTTCAAAAATCCACCGAGGAGGGGAGTAAATTAAAATGTCCGATTGAGCTGAAATTTTGCACAGGTCGTTTTATTCAAGGGGATTGTGGGTAGGGATCGTTTAACTACTCAGAGCTGTGCAAAAAGTTTTCGTGCGTGACGCAGATTCTGGTGCTCGTTTCTTACCTTTGGAAGGAAATACGAAGGATGAAGAGATTTTCTACTTGAGAGTCAGAGATCGGTTTCTACTCTTTTTTTTTGCAAGCAAAAAACATGTTGGGAGACAGCACAATGTTTTCCAAAGAGACGAGAAAGAGCACAGCAGAGTCATTCCATGCTACTTCGCAAATCCATCCTGATCGACCAATCCGGATTTCGCTGAAACTTTTCATAGTTGTTCCTTTTTGAAAATAAGGTCATTTTATGATATCCGCTGTTCGTGTTGACTCACGACTGCTGTTTCAAAAGCGCCTACCCAAAAATGTGACTGATGGATAAATTTTTTTATATCAGGAAAACGGGTTGTTTGATTGAATTGGTGTCTTCAACAAAGTTGTAGGTAATAAAATTGTGGTTCTAGAAATAATGTATGCACTGTTATTTTTCTGTGAAAATTTTTCCAAGTTGTCACAAGTTATTAAAAATCTTAAAAAGACTATTTTTTTAATATAATTTTTCTACACATTGAAAATGACAATATGTACTACTATTTGTCAAAATTTGATGATGGTAAAATGAAAAACAAAAAAGTTATGAACGTTTGAGTATTCTGACATTTTCACTCTGAACTTTTTTTGGGAGTTTTTTTTTCTAGCTACACATTAAAATGTCAGAAATTCATCACTTAGAGCATGATACCAATCCAGCTCGCTGTTTGTGTACCATAATCGATCATTTTTACACTGGTCCTGTTGAAATTGAATATGCTTAACTTACCGGTGAACCCTGATATCATAAGATTTTAAAAATAAGACGAGCACACAAGGTAACCAATTTGAACAGCACGTGTTAATATCAAGTAAATCCAGTTTTAGAAAACCGGGAGCTGAGAGACTGAGCAGAGACAGGTTTCGCTGTTAAACTTGCGCCTGAGGCAGTCCACGCTATCCCGAAAATAATTCTGATCGATCGGTCTTTTGTGGATTTTTTTGAAAAAATAACATAGGTCACATCTTCAATGTGAAAAAATATAAGATTTTTAAGAAATAGACTTTTTGAGATAAAAAATATGTGACAATTTGGGAAATTTTGCACAGAATTTTTTTTCACAATGTATATATTTTTCTAGAACCGCAATTTCATCACCTAAAACTTAGCTGAGGACATCATTTCAATCAAACAAACCGTTTTCCTGATATAGAAATTTTTATTCATCAATCGCCATTATGGAGAGGCCCTTTTGATATAGCAAGTCTACATGAAGAACTGATATCATAAAGTGACCTTCTTATCAAAAAGAAACAACAGTGAACAGTATCAGCGAAATCGCATTTTTTTACCTGTTTTCCATGGAATGTCTCTATTTGTCTCGAATTGCAAATTGCAAATCAATTTGAAAATTAAACAACTGGCACCGGATCCACGGCTCTTACTTGTCTCTTTGAAAATGAATATGCAATCTTCCAACATCGTATAACAACAGAAATAAACACTAAATTTAAATTTAGAAAGGAGAAGTATTTTTTTTAAATAAAGTTATAGTGAAATTTTTAGAAAAAATCCAGGATGAAGAAATGTAATAAAAAATTTTTCAAAATATTTGACTCTAGTGATTCTTAATGATTCAGATGGATATTTCATGTCAAAAAGCTTGTAATAATTACCTTCCTAAATTCATTCTTTTTAAACTATTTTAAATTAAAATTAGAAAATAAACATCTAATTTTATAGTAATCCAAAAAAGGAGTTGAATTTTTTCTTGAAATTTATTTATTGAAAAACGACATCATTCCAAAACTTTCGGTAAAAGTACAGGAGAAATGTAAGACTAACTTTTACTAAACAGTTAAGTTTTGAAGAATTCTTTAAAATTCAAGTTTTTAAATTTATTAATTATCCAAAATCATAAAGCTCTTGGTACAAGATTTTTTTACCCCATAACCCTGAACCCGGATACTTACACTTACTTACAAATGAATTGCTTTCAACTTTTCAATTCTTGACCGATTTAGGATCTTGGCCCGTTGAAAGAAAGAAGCAGATTCCCGATACTGATCATAGTCCCGGAGATTCGGATTGACGGGAACCATATGGGCTTTTTAGAAACTCGGAAAAAATAAAAAAAATATAGCTTTTCCACCGTTTCTAAGAATTTTGATGCAAGCTCGGAAAGCCGCAAGGTTATAGAGTTGAGTAACGTATAATAGTTCTCTTCAGGGAATTGTGATTATGGCGCGATTTTGGCTGGAGGAACGAGGTCTCGATAAGACTCCTTCCTCTTGACAAAATATAAGTCCTACTTAGAATAAAACTGACCAGAGGTAAAGCACTAAGTGCCTTTTCAGGGGATTGTGATTGTGACGCGATGTTGGAAGGAGGAACGAGGTTTCGATAAGACTCCTTCCTCCTGATAAAATAAGTCCTTGTTATAATAAAACTGATGATAGGAATATTTATCCTCTCGAGGGAATTGTAATTGGCGATATTGGCACGGGGAACGAGGTTCGATAAGGCCCCTTTCTCTTGACTCCTTTTTATAATAAAACTGATCTCTTAAGCAGGTATTAGACGAAGCAAATATTTGCTATTTTTGGTACGGATTTTATTTTGTGCAAATAAAATTCTTACCAAAAATAGCAAATGTTTGCTTCGTCTAACACCCGCTTTAGAATAAACCTGGCCAGAGAGGAACGTTAGGTGAAGTCTCACTCCAGGGTATTGTAATGTGGCAATATTGGTAGGATAAGAGGAGGCTCGGTATTGAAGAGCAGTAAGCTTGAAACAAAAGGGTAAAATCTCACACACAAGCACGGATATACATGAAAAAGCGTATCATTTACTTCAATAGTGATACTGCCAATAATATGAAGTGCGGAGTACAGAAAACACCTGGGTAAAATCACAATAGATCAAGTTTCTCTGGTCGCAGTGATGAGTCCACATAGAGAAAAAAAGCTCGGAAATGCATAAAGTCTTTAGAGATTAAAATAAAGTTATGCTATAAAGGGTAGAAGCGACAAACCCGGCGAGCAATTATTCTGCGGCCTTTTGATGCATTTTCGGGCTGGCTGGAAGCGCCAAAATTCACAGGACTGGTTTAGAAGCTATATTCTTTCATATTTATGAAGGTTAACTCTTGGGTTGAGAACTGTGTTAAATAATTCATAGGACAGAGATAACTTTTAAAATAATTTAATCCAACATCTTGCTGTCACAGACTGAATTGTTCTATTTTGATTATACATTTCAATGAATTTACGAGAAAGGCGTTTTTTTAAATAAAAAGCTAAAAATTTTAAAACGGATGCATTGAGAAAATTAGTCGTTAAAAATTTTCTGATTTGAAATTACTGTTAAATCATGTTGCATCATTGGAATTTTATTTTTCTTATGTAAGTTGACATTGAAAACATTCCTCAAAACTTAACTTTTGAGCAAAAATCTGTATCGCATTTTTCCATCCTAATATTTCCACTTCATAAGATGATTCAACTCTTCTTTGCATTAATATAAAATGTGGTAATCGTTTCTTAATTTTCTAAACTAGCATTCAAAATAACTTAAAAGGCAATGAAAGGAAGTTCTTTATTATGAGGTTTTTATTCAAAATATTCTGAAGCTTCTGAAACCATAAGAAAACGAATATTCTGAGAAATGTATTTTTCTCGTTTTTTCATAAACCTAATTTTTAATATAAAACAATCATTTATTTCTTCATCTCAAGCAGTTTACCGCAAGATTTTCTAAAACTCCAAGATTCTTTAGAAAAATTAATTAGGAAAAATCGACTTTCTTTTTTTTAAAATAACATTTTGTTATTTATTTAGAACTTAACCGGTCAAAATATCTCAGAGACTTATTTTTGGACCACCAAGGGCTTTCGGGCTACAATACTTTGAGCGAAACCTATACCTGAATGCTTACGCGGTTTCAATTTTTTTTTGGAATATAAAGAAAAAAGGTGGAGGACCTGTGAAAAAATGTTCAGTTTGCTTAGCCAAATACTTATGCAAAATTTCATTTAATTCAAAAAAGGATTATATTTTTGTTGAAATTTTTTTCTCTTAGAAGTGTCTACATTGATTTGTTTAGATTAGTATTAGGCAACTAAATTGTCTATCCGAAAAATACCCTTCGAAAAAAATATTTTTTTTAAAATAATTTTTTGTTTTTAAAAATCCCAAATTCAGTTTTTTTCAATATTCATTTTTTCACTATATTTACAAGTTTTAAATATTTTTGAATACAAGTTCAGACGATTCTCTAGAAGTCAGGTATTCAAAACTGTTCTCCTTCTCTTTTCATTATTTTGATATATCGATTTATAAGAACGATGTTCAAAATCTTCAGAATTTTTAACACAAACACAGCCTGTGCATTAAAAAGTCTTTGCTGTGTGGCCTGAAGAACAGAACTGCATCCAACGCTATACCAAAATTTTGAACCTGGTAAACTGTTGCTAGGGTTTGGTTCCATAAAAAATGTTTTTTTTTTCTAATTTTTTAGATAAAAAATCTCAAAAATTAGTCGTGTTCCAAAAAACCAATAGTACAAAATGGCATTTTCTGCCTATAGAAACGTCTATACAAAGTTTCAGCCAAATGAAAAATGGTCGATTAGATAGGTTGCCCGTTTTTTTGTGGAATTGCTCTATAGCTGAAAATCCATGGAACGGAATCACACAACGTTTCTGGATGTTATTATTGTTATTATTATGTCAAAAGATTATTGGAGCACCACACGAGTAAAAGGTCGACTAATCGCTGGATTTCGAGACAGTCTACAGTGTTTCGTATTATCTTGAACAACTTAGCATCGTTTGCGAAAAAATATACAGCGATTGGAATCAGAAGAAAAAATTATAAGTTTCCGTTAGACTCTACTAGAAATTTGAGAGATAAATATTGAATTTAGTCCGTACAGATACGTATTTCGACTGTGACATACAGTCATCATCAGTATTTACGTGGACTCCACATGTCCACTAGGGTAGGACAAAAAATAAAGTCTAGCTCCCATGCACTTTTCGTGTTCCTTATGGATCCTATAACAACCGCGTAACTTTTCAGATCGATCAGTGGAACTATATTTTTGCGCCCGATTTTTAAAGTTTCCATACGATTTTATATGGGAAAATACACTTTTTCGAAACTTATTCTCTAGAGATGTCCAGTTGGCTCCTAAAAATATATTGAAACATGATATTTGTAGAAAATGTTTTTGAGAAAAACTCTTCTGAAGACCGTAAGGCGCTACGATACTTGTAGAAAAACTGATTTCCCTCAAACTAATTGAATATCTGACGAACAGCTCACCATTAAATTTTTCTAGCAATACTGCTGCAGTATGCTGCTATTGCACACTTGCTTGAGGGTGAAAAATATTTTCGCGTGGAATTAAGCTTGAAAGTGTAATTTTGATCATAACTTTTCACCGGAAGTGTTGCCAGATAAATTATTATTGTATTTGAAAGCTAAGTTTACATTTTTCGGCAAATGCAGCCATTTTTATTTTAAATTTGATAATTTCATCGTGTTCCTTGGAGAATTTCACGTAAGAAACAACTATCATTCCGAGGTAATATGAGCCAATCTTGAGATATAACATTTTTACGAAACAGTTGTAAATTTCGTAATTAATTTCTTTCACAAGACACCCGAAAAATGGTAATAGGTGAATTTTGAAGAAAATAAACCAAGGAATTCAGAAAAAATATAACTTTTGACCGGAAGTGTTGTCAGATAAATTATTTTTGTATTTGAAAACTAAAATTACATTTTCTGGCAAATGCAGTTGTTTTTATTTTGAATTTGATAATTTCATCGTGTTCCTTGGAAAATTTCACGTAACGAACAACTATCATCCGGAGGTAATATGAGCCAATCTCGAGATATAACATTTTTACGAAAATAGTTGTAAATTTCGTAATTAATATTTTTACGAGCCACTCGAAAAATAGTAAAAAGTATGTATAGGTTTATATGATAGTAAAAATTTTTAAGAAAATAAACCAAGGAATCCAGAAAAAATATGGTTTTTGACCAGAAGTGTTGCCAGATAGATTATTTTAGTATTTTAAAGCTAAATTTGCATTTTTTTAGTTTTATTTTAAATTTGAGGGTTTCATCGTATATCTCGGAAAATTTTATGTAAGAAACACTAACCATCCCGTAGTATGGTAATATGAGCGGATCTCGAGATATAACATTTTTACAAAAATTTACGAAACTTAAAACTATTTTAAATCTATAAAAAAGATGATGAAAAAAACTTACAAAATTAAAAAAAAATGAAAGTAAAATCAACCAAATTGAAAAAACAAATAGGAAATTGTCCAACTTTGTATTTTCAAATATTTAAAACGGAAGAATTGAATATCCTACACTGCAAAAAATTATTTCAAAAAGAAGCTGAAAAGAAACTTTACCCATGCATCTCATGGCCATATGGTAATGGCAAGTGTTAGGGAAAAGATATCATGAGATGGCGTTTGAGAAATTGTTAGAATATTTATAGAAAAATATTAAAAAATATGAATTTGAGATCCCAAACAGGAAAAAATTATATTTAAAAACAAAAAGTTATTCATCTCAGTCATCTCAGATATCTTTAAACTTAAGTGTTTTATATAAATATTTAAGTTGATAAACATTCTTCTGTAAATTTTAAAATAGCACAATTAAGGAAAAAAAGTTTTTCTAACCAGAAACTTTTTCATAGCCATAAAAAATTTCAACGTGAAATATCGTTGGTTCACTTTTAATCACAATCTAATACATAATCTTATACAATACTGCTTTTCATAGTAGTCTACTTTAAGCCATAAATTAGGTTTAAATTTTTGAAGCCCTAACAAAATATATATTTGACTAAGATGTAACAATTTTAGCAAAGTTCATCAGTGTAATTTTTTTTGAAGAGGACATATAAATGGACCTGTGTTTAAGATTTTTTTTAAATTTTTATTTTCTCTGCCAAAAGTGCACCGATATTGTAGAATATTTTTAACCGATATTCAAGGCCCTGATTTATAATTACGCGTTGCTAGATGTTTTAAAAATATCATTTGGAAATATGAATAGAATGTTAGATTAAGATTTTTTATTACACAAAACAACTGCTTTAAATTTGACGTTCGTAATTACTTTTCCTTTTTTTTATTGTATAAAAATTCCATATAAATATTTCAATGCAAACTTTTACTTGGTTTTATGAATTGTATATTAAAGGCACTAAAACAGTCTGTCCGGTTGGTCCGGTTGAATTCGAACATTGAAAAAATGTGTTAATTGATCAACTTCCTCAGGCTCAGAAACCACTCAGAAACGGAAACGCAAGATTCCTTCGAATCAAAGAAAGACTTGTTGAAAATATCACAGCCACAGTCATAATCACTCACTCTGTGCAACCACGGTGATAACAGGTGCCGCGTTGCTACACTGAATTATTGTTGTCCGCTCATGATTTGCATATGCGACTTGCACTCACACACACAGTGTCCAACCGGGCAGCAACAATTTCCATAATGCACCCTAATTTAAAATTGCCCACCCGCGAGACCGCGCAGATCGGCCGCCGACAAGGTCAGACTGCTGAGTAATTCGCAAATCTCATAAGTCCATTATCATTTCACCCTCCTCGTCTCTGGCTATTTTTTTCTCTCTCTCTTCGATTGTCTCTTTTCACTTGCTGCTGACCCGGCTGTGGTGCGTCGATCAATTCTTCGATCCACGAGCAGCAAACTATTATTTGCTAGACAGTTAAGAAGCACACTGTACTGGTAATTTATGATATTCGTCGCTATTTGGGGTCGGCAGTTTTTATTTTCGCAGCTTCGGGCTATAACTATAATGGGCCCGTCTTACGTCCTTACGTACGGAGTGGCATCTGCCGCACCGACCGACTTGACTCAGGTTCGTCACTTATTGAACCGTTGAAATTGTTCATATGCAAAAACTCGCATGGCAAGCATTAAAATAATTCACGATCCAGAGTTTATTGTTATTTAACTTACCGAGCAATGAGAAGCTTGAATTGAGCAGACCACAGAAGAGGCTGGTCGGAAGGCAAGAATGAGCAGGAACAAACAGTTTTCCAGGAGAGAAGTTGTTGTAACTGTTCAGCTCCTAACAGATGATATCTATAAACAGCAAATTCGTCCCCGATCGCAAAAGGCACTCTCTGTTCACTTCTGTTTCTGCAAAAGATTCTTCCGCTGAATACGTTTTAACTGACATTATCGATTTGCATCCGATATTGTTATCATTGATTATAACGCGTGTGTAAAAACCCGTCGAAAGTTTTCTTCCCGTTCTCGCTAGAACTTTCCTCCACTTTGCACACAGCTTTCACACAAACAATCGAAAATTACCGATAATACACTTAAATCCTTTTAAAATAATTTCTCTTGTCACCTTGATTATTATATTAGGATTTTTTTCAACAAAATAGCTTTCACCATATAGATCCTTTCACTGTCACTATTAGAATGATCGCCTTCACGGGTGGAAACCGCTGTTTTTATATCCCCACTCTCGTACCACCGTCCGAACTGCAAGCTTAAACCGCGCACCGTGCCTCCGGGAAGCAAACAAATTAGTCGTCTTCCAGAAATTTAACCAGCCTTAGAATCACCGAATAGAACCCGGGGTAAGAAAACTCAGGAGCGAAAACACTGAAAACACGTCCGCGACTCGCGAAAATCAACAACCGAATGACACTGCTGACCGCTGGTCGCACGAAGCTAAGAACTGTGAGTCCTGCCTGATTCGTTCTAGTACTACTGTTGCTCCTTCTATTACTACCACTACCGCCACTACTCCTACTACTACTACTGTTACAAACAAAAAGTACTATCGCCCCTACTGCCGAGAGCTGCAAGTTGAACGATCCGATCGTGCTAAGATTCAACGATTTACTACCCATCGCTGCCGGTTGCTGTTGCTAGTGCTTGGCGCGGCGATGTTTAAAGTGATCGCAAGTACCTACCTACCTACCACGAGCACTGACAATGTGCACTAAGGCTAAAGCGCGCGCACTGCGTAAGTGAACTCTCGATGAACACCTGAGTGGCGGCGATCTGTGCGATGTAAGAATATACACCTTCAATTGCGCGCAATGCATCGACGCAATGCGACGCACCGTGAGTTACCCCCTTTTGCCGGCGCTGCAAGTCGGCGCGCGGTGGGTGGTGAACAAACAGTCTCACTTTGCATACTATTTCCTGCGGAACGTTTACTCAGTATTGCTCCGGTGGAATTGACAGTTTTTTTTGTTTTTCAAATAATGCTGATTAGTAACGCAACCGTGTAGGATTAATCACGTTCTGGGGTTTCCATGAGTAATGAGGTGGCTATCAAAACAACTTGTAATGGATGTTGGGTTGGTAACAAATTGCAAACAGTCGAAGTTCATTTTCCCACCCAACGTGATTCGAGTTAAGTAGAGACAATAATAATCAAACCTAAGTGTTTTAAGTTAATGCGAAATGCAAAAAAGAGAAACAATCAATACAGAATCACACCAATAGTTTTAAATGAAAGAACAAAACCTACTTAACCTCTGAACCCATTATTCAACTAATATTTCGCCGTCCCATTAAAAACTTTGTGTCTGCCATGCACTCACGTACATGAACAGATAATTAATTTTTCGTTTGAAACGAAAGTTTGTAGCAATGCAAACCATTGTACTACGGGCAAGCTGAACGCGCATAAAAAGTGCATTTGATGTCAGAACAAGCTTTTCTTCCTCGGCTTCGTTGGACATTACTCGCTAATCAGTCATATGTACGGCGGCCGTTATTGTACTGTACAGATGCGTTACATGAGCCGGAGTTGTAAAACCGGTCCTATTTGGTGGATTTTAGCATTCATCATTTCGCCGGTACGGATCGAAGGTCAAGTCATTGCGAAGTCAGACGCTACGTACGCTAAACAACATAACATTTCCGTGAACTTGATCTGGTTAAACGTTGGTAACCGTATTTGCAACTGTTGAACAATCTATGTAGCGTCCCCACGAGTGCCTTGCTATGCGATGGCTTACTGAAACTCGAAGTGGGGTGGGCAGACATGCTGCTACACTTACCGATTCGAGGGCAGCAAACGCACACTTTTGATTATTTCGTTCTTGTTCATTTTCAGCAGTGAGGAAGCCAACCAACTTTGGTTGGGAAGCTACGACTGCAATTTTATATTTTGTAAATTATTACTGTGTACAATTCTGGTATATGGTAATAACAATATGCGCGATATAACATAATTGATCGATTAAAACGTTCCCCTTTTTGGCGAGTTTGAAAAAATGCAACTAAAATATATACTATACTAGAACATAGGATAAGTAACCCACAATTCTTCTACCCTACAGTTTACTAATTGTTAATCGGGTTTGCTGTTGAATTTCAAATTCATTTATTTCTTCTTCGTGCTTAAACACAGAGTGGACAGCATATTGCGTATTTAAAATGAAAAATACCTGTTATGTTGTTTAAATAGTATTTTAATTTTTAGTTATCAGATTACAAACTTCTTTCCAAAGATTTTTCTGAACACCAGCGAACATTTTGTTGCAAAAATTACACGTCATCACTTTGAAATTTAATTTACAGGAGGGTCGTTCCATACGAAGTGTACATGCCACTTGGACACGACCATAAAAAAATTTTGCTCAAAGTTGGGGGAATTGTTCATCTAGTGTAACTTTGGAAAAATTCCAAATTTGGTGTCGATTGGAATACCCCCTGCTGTGTATGATTCCCCTCTTTGTCGAAAGATTACGCATTGTTTTGTCAAAACCACTCGTTTCTATTTTCTACAGTTTATAAACATAAGATGTCCGAAAGTTATTGATAGGTGATTTTTGAAGAAAACAAAGCAAGTAATCCAGAAAAAAAATCGTTCACAAATAAGGGGCTGTCCATATATCACGTGGAAACTTAGGGGAGAGGTAGGAAGATGTTTACGGTTCATATAATTTTTCGAGAATTTATATGAAAGTTCATCCCAGAGGTCTGAATTCACCCAAAATATGTCCACAAATATGTCTGGTTTTTACGCGGGGAATACGTTTCTGATGTGTATATAATGTGTATGGTCCTTGTTAATTTTTTGAAAAACTTTAATATGATTACTTGTGTCCTAAAACGAAAAACGTGATACGAATGAGGTCCATATCTTGTGCCGTCCTTGAGTTATAGAAAAATGTAACCCGCGTGATAAAACTTTACTTTTTATGGATAGTCCGTAATGAAAACTTGTTTAATTTGGAATCGTTCAAAAACTAAGGGTATTGCAATATAAAACGTCCCAAATTTGATAAGTTTTTTCAACTGTCATTTTTCATCTGGCTGAAATTTTGCAAAGGTGTTCTTATGGGCTGAACATATCATTCTGTGATACAGGTTTTTCGAATCACTTTAAAAATATTTTTAATCATCTATTAAATTAATCATTAGTATTAGTATGTGAACTAATTATTGGAAATGGTTTATTTATCTGATAATTACAAATATTTTTACAGCCAGAACGGTTTTCTTTCGATAAAGTTTCTTCGGCAAAGTTATAAATGATAATTTTATGATTCCGAAAATGTTGCACATCGTGAACAAAAAATTAACAAAATTAATTTTATCAAAAAGCTCAATTATATTTTTTTTCATAACGACAACCAAAGCACAGCTGAACATTTATGGTTATCTGATCATAGAGAAATAAGAAACAAGTGAGAAACAATAAATTTAAAATTTTGCAAATTTTGCAAATTTTGCAAGCCAAAATGGTTTTTTTGACTAGTATAATGTCTTTGGCAAAATTTTTGACAGTAATTTTAAGAATAAGATCACACCAAAAAATTAAGAAACAACATGAACATATAATAGTAACATAAATTAAATATCTTTGAAAAACTCTTTAAAAACGAATTCTTTTACGAAAACTACATATTGTTAGTGAAACAGTCATAGTTAACTAACCTTAGAGATATTAATATAAAAATATGAGAGTTTATCAAAAAAAAATTGTTTAATTTTTAATTTTTTCTGAAGGGCGAAATTAATATCTAAAACTTTGCCGAAGACAATTTATCGATAGCACAAACCATGTTGGCTCTGAAAATATTTCTATCATTATTAGGCACTCGGCCTAATCAATTCATGAATCAAATTTCAAGGGAGATAAATGGACTCTTTTCAATGGGAGTCGACGTTAGTACGGGTAAAAATGTGTGGGACACATACACATATACACACGCACCCATATACTTTGTTTAATGTAATTCCTTTCAGGTATTTTCCAGATATTCTAAGTAAGTTCCTTGCCATAAACGGCCCAGTAGAGAACGTTTTTTAATTACGTAACGCAAATAATTATCTTCTTCGACTTTCTCCCCCCCACTCCAGCTTTGTAACTATTTTTCGGATCTTGAAATTTTTTATATGGGCTGTCAAACTTTCTAACCTCCTCTTTGGGCGTTACGCAATAATTGGATGTTCCATTACATGTTTATTTGCAAATTTTCGATTCTGAAATTTATTTTTGGGTTTTCAAAAATATTGAAAATCTTGCTTCGATTTTACGCACAATTCGATTTTACGCACATTTCAAAAACGAGAATGTGCCTAAAATCGAGGTATACCTGTATAACATTTTTATGAAAACATTTTTTTTTTTTTTTATTCTCGCTTATTTTCCGTCGGTCTAGTTACGCCACTGTTGTTGTGCCAATCACCGACGCCCAGGGAGGCGACTCCACCCAGGACTCTTACTCACGACCCGTTGACTAACGGACCGGCGCCAACGGCTTTACTTCCTCATGCGATGGAAGGCGTGATCCCAGAGATTTTTCGCCTCAGAAAATCTCCCGGTGTTGGCTAGGATTGAATCTAGACCAGTTGGGTTGGTTGTGAGTGGATCACGCCACCCCACAACCATCGACACCTATGTCGGCGTTGGGATTTGAACCCAGGCGTCGAGCGTGGTTGGCGGAGACGTTACCAACCACGCTAGTCCCCCGCCTTATGAAAACAGTTGTAAATTTCGTAATCAATTCTTCTTATAATTGATACACGTGAGACGCCCGAAAAATACTGATAGGTGATCTTTGAGGAAATAAACTAAGGAATCCAGAAAAAATATTTCTTTTTTATTTCAAATTTGTTAATTTTACCGTATTTCTCGGAAAATTTTACATAAGAAATATTTAAAACCCCGTGGAAATATAAGCCAATTTCGATATATAATTTTTTTCGGAAAATAATTTTAAAATTTAAAACTATTTACAACTCTACTCAGATTACTCACTATATTTGCATACACGACGTGCAAAATACATTTTCATATATACCTTAATCAATAGCCAAAATAACCGAACACTTCATTTTACCCTAAACATTCGAAAAAAAAATCACGGAAATTCTTTTTTTTTCGATCTTCCAGAGTAGGGTCCCCTCTTAAAACGGTGAGATTGAGTGCGTCACGAAATTCCATTTTTTTCTATTAGATTGTAATATAAACTATAAATACCAGCTTTCTTCGGCAAAGCTCTTCAAAATTAATTGATCTATAATTTGATCCGGCTTGATGAAAATATTCTGGCAAATTCAAAATTTTGATAAGAGGCAAAAACTCATTCTTATTGCTCCAATTGATAACACGTGGTTGCCATTAAGAGGACGATTGGTTTACTTGATACAAAACTGGAAATTAATCGAATTATGCTTTCTGTCTAGTTTGTTTCGAGAGCAGAACAGCTTAGATATTCAGCAGGTGTTCCCTCCCTGGACAACCGTGATGCCGGATAAAAGCTATTTCTCGTCATTGCGAATGATCAACTGCGGATGACGCGGGATGATAATCGTTGATATACTATATCTAGCAGCCTGATCGACAAATACTCCAGCACCGACGCACATAATTTGTACTACGCAGCAGACGACGAATTCAACCTACCGGGAATGGGAGCACGGAATGGAAATAAAGCACACAATAAACGGGACTGGTTTTTTTGACTTTGCTTTTTTTTGCCGCGATCAGACATTGTAGCTTGCAATTTCGATTGAATGAAATAGCGATGTGACGATGAAGAAAACTGCTACCTGTATGATGAAAAAACCAATGTGATTGTCTTCGGAGCTCCGTAACCGCATGCTTACAGAGTCAGCGTTGACAAGCGGGTGGTCGTGGGTTCGGCCTTTTGGTTGTCAAAGGACTTTAACATGGGTTTACTCTCAGGCCTCCCACCACACACCCTTCCTCCAAACCAAGTCCTGCAGTATCCCTGTTGACTTCCCTGCTAAAGCAAAGCAAAGCCTTGGTGTTACATTCCGATTTGGAAATTGACTTTCTGTTTACTATGCACAGACTCCGCGGCCGATTGTTTAGTGTACAGGACAATTGCGGGGCTAGCGCTACGATCCTACTGACACTAACTGTGAAAAGAGGCTCGGTATAGTAGAACAGTAAGGTTAAAACGGAACGGTAAAAAACACACACAAACATGGTTATAAAATGATCACTTAATCAATAGTGATACTACTGCCAATAATGTAAAATGCAAAGTGCAGAAAACACCTGGGCAATATAACAATAAATCAAATGCCTATGGTCGCAGTTATGAGTCCGCACAGGAAAAAAACGCAAAAAACCAAGTAGCGCGGCGTAAGTGATGGAATGAAGGGATGTGAAAAAGCTCCGATGCACGAATATACAGACGAACGTTGTGCGCGAAGTTCATTAGTTTTTCATTAACGATATAACGTAAACAAGTATATGGTAAGATGGCAACGAAGGCAAGCAGATGTTGCTAGGAGAGTTGATCAAGCACGTTGGGTCTGAAACTAAAGCTTTTAAGAAATACACTAGTTTGAAGTAAATTGTTTCATTCCTTCTGCTTAGTACTAAACAAAAACAGCTCTTCGCAGGACACGTTCTTGAAGTAATGTTGAATTGTCTTACCTTGCAAATTGTGTAATGGCCAGTTTAACATTTATCTTAAGCGAATCAAAAAAGTGGCGCTTTAGTAATATGTAACACAGATTAAACCGTCAGTTTCATGGAACGACACAACTCGAGAAAATTAATTGATAATTGAGTTAAAAGAAATGCTGCCAGAATTCACAAGAAAACGAGAATCATCCCAAGTCATATGCAAAAGGTAAGTCGCAATGACCTGAAAATCAACGGACTTGCTGGGTGCCACTTTGTGAAAATGCTATTGACACTTCTTAGCACCCCGAAATCATCTATTTGAAGTAGTAAAGTAGCGTGGATGGAACTGAGTTCTGCTTTGAAAAAGGAAATAATTTGGAAAATAACCCTTTTTATCACTCTTAGCAACGTTGTGCTGAGTGGCAAAAGTAAAGTAACTACTTCATTTGAATAATTTTGAGGTGCTAAAGAGTGCCATTGGTATATCACAATAGTGATATACCAATGAGTACCAATGTCACGGGATGATTCTGTTTTAGAGATATTTTGACATACACACTATATAGTTAGTAGATATTGGTTTTCATTCATTTTTCAAATACTGTCATTTTTTTCCAATAATTTTATTTCACAGAGCTCAAAAATTTAAGATTCTCACGGACTTAGCTTTCGTCCGGAATCTGTTTTCGGTATTAACTTTGTGGTGGAGTGCAACAACCTTGTTGTTTTGGCCAGTGGTAGTTTTTACTTGGATGTTCTTTAATTCTTTTGGTGTGTAAGTCGTAATTGGATTCCAAATGCGGAGTCCAAATTCGGGGTCAAATAATTTTCTAGCAGCTTTATTCAATGTCGGCAGAAGGGAATAGGACTAGACATGGGCATATATGGATCTCATGAAAACGTATACATGCAAAATGTGCCAAAAACAATATCGATAACGAATTCTCTCAACTAATCTAGTTGATCCAGACGCTATTAGCCCCCCCCCGGCTGGCGTGTGATATTGATGTATTTAAGGGATGTGTAGGACTAGGCACAACGGTGTACAGAACAACATGAGTGTTGAGAAAACTTACTTCCCACATTTAGAGGGAATAAACATTCTGCTGTTGGAATGTAAAGATAAATAGTCTAAATAACTTCTCCGTAGAAACTATCAGTAGAAATCACGCTTTCAAGCTTAATTCTACGCGAACTTGTTTCTCATCAACGTTCTCCTCAAAGTTGACAACAGCAGCATACTGCAGTCGCGTTGAACTTGATCTTGATTTGCAGCGTTATAGACGTGCTGCATTTATTTTTTGTCCCTTACTAGTACACATACGCGATACTCTTGAGTAAGGAGGCCGAAACAAGCTATATCGTTAGTTCACGGAACTTGCTTGGTCTGACCATCGAAATTTCGGTCACATTCTTGTTTTTAGTGACGTCAGGTCTTTTGAAAATTACCAAATGTATAATGATTTGGTTTTGTGTTGCTTTGGGCCGAAAGTAGTCAACCAAGGGACCTGCCGCTCCGTTTGGATAAAGCCTGGCACGACTAAAAGGTACAGAAAAGGAGTGAACAAAAGGAACAAGGTCGGGTGAGTTCGGAGGCGGAGAAGCGGAGAGTAAGAAATATATATCCATTGCACTTGAGTTGAGTTGAGCGCACTAGCACAGGGAAAAACAAACTCTAGTTCAATGTAGAAGCAGATAATTACGTTGTCTGTGATCGATCACTTTGATAAGCATTCGATTCTAATGCAACCAAAAACGTTTCAAGCAAAAAATAAACAAAAAAACAACCGCATGCCCGGACATGTCAAATAATGCTTCAGACATGCCGGTATGACGGTGCTTTCCACACAGCCGAGGGATCTGAAATTTAGCGTTGTGAAAGGTTATATCGAGGTTGCCTTATATCGTGGTTGTCTTTTATCGTGGTATGACTGTATATGTTTTTTTCAAAGACTTATTTTTTTGTAAAGACAAAATTATTATCTACATCTTTGCCAAAGGCGTCCCACCGATCAAACAAACCGTTTTGGATTAGAAAATAGTCGGTATCATCGATACCTTCCCAAAATAGCTTTTTACATAGCTTTCCAAAAATGAGTCGTGTTCCCAAAAATTAAACCAATAGCAAAAAATGGCTTCTTTGCTCATAGAAACATCTAAACAAGGTTTCAGCCAAACCAAAAATGACAATAAAAAAACTGGGACATTTTTTATGGAACTGCTCTGATCTACAAATGCTTAACAATGTTGCTTCCAAATGCTACAATTTTTTAAGTTATTCAAAAAAATTGAATTTTAGAGGAATAGTCTGATACGAAACGATCTCTCCAAAACAAAAGAAGTTATAAGAAAACGGTCTTCAGCAATGTTTTGCGCCACCAGCGGAGGAGTTCCGAACTACAACTTGAATTCATTCTCTGAGGTTTTTTTATATTAAACTTCATCTGAAGATGGTACAATTAAACCTGTTTTTTGCGAGAGGTAGGGACCGCACAAAATAAATCGCATAAAAAAATCTTCTAAAACTTCACGTGTAGCTATAAAACAATGTTTTCACAACATGATCGAAAAAAAAACTTTTTTTATGCGGTGGATAAGGAGCGCATTAAAAAACTCTCATTTGAAATTATCTCGAAACATGATGATTTTAATTCGGAAAATACCTGTGAGAACATCTTCAAACATCTGATTGATAAACGTAACTTTTTTAAACATACTATTCTTTCCAACCGCTGTCCTTCGTAGGCTAGCAATACGTGAATTTTTCTATGTAAACTGGCTCAAATAGTAATTGGCTGACGCAATACATATATAATTGGTTAAAATTCATTTCGAGGATCGGAAAAAACTAAATTGCCGAAAATCACGATATGGTCCTTTTTCATATACCGCACAAAAAAATCGCACAAAAACAGTCGCACAAGTAAAAAAAACGCATATTAAAAGTCGCACAAAAAGAAATTCGCACTAAAACATGTTTTACTGTATGTCAATAAAACCAGTATTTGGAGTGTAATGAAAAAGTTCTCGATTTTGAGCCCTCGTACCATAATCAATATAGAAGAAGTTGGCTTTTAATCAGTTTTATTTTTGCATTGCTATAGTTCCTCAATAATCTGAGATTTTCGCGGAGCCAGTTTTTCCGGAACCTGTTTTTACTTTTCACCGTAAGCACAGACACCGCTTTCCTCAGGCCAAATAGGACGGAGATGCGCAGCGCAGACATTTAATTTTTATTCCACCTTAGGGCATATACGTGATTCTCACGAGTTAAGAGCTCGGAACAAGCTTTATCACTGGTGTGTTCCAGCTCATTGACCACCACCCGAAACATGTTCGGTCCGATCATCGAAATTTCTATCATAGTAGCTCGACATCAAATTTGTAAAACGTTTGACGATTTTGATTTAGGTACTGCTTTGGGCCGAAAGTAGACTATCAAGGTGCCTGACGCTCCGTCTGGATAAAGTGTGGCACGACAGGATGTGTAGAATTCGGAGTCGGAGAAGCGGAAAATCTGAAAATTAAACGTCACGTATAAAAGGTTTACTCTCTTTTCTGACTTAAACCGCGATTTTGTTTGAAAATAATGTGCAATATCATTCCAATTTGCGTGAAATATTATGGAGTTTTCTATCATAAGTGATGGAGGGAATTCTTTACATGCGATTCGACATAACTGTGTAGTTCGATGCTGCAACAGGCAACTATGCTGTCTATGAACGATCACTTTTATAATCATTTCGTCTTCTTCGCAAGATTTTGATCTGTGATTTTGAACTCTGTACGAGTTTTAAAAAAGAGCGTTTAAGACGTTAAAAACGAGAACAAAAAAGAGATAAAAAAATTTCGGTTTGGTATTTTTTCGGAAATCAATACGGTAAAGTCATTTCTTGAAAAACACCATTCCGAGATAATTGCGTAAAATATTTTAAGTTTGGTCTATGAAGCTGTGGCGAGGCTCAAATCTCTATGAAAATATGAGACAATGTTCTCAGAAAGTTGTGTTTTAAGATAGAGTGATAATTTTTATTTCAATACCTTCATTATCTTAATCGTATCTTAATCGTATCTTAATCATTTTGTGTATTTTTGCTGTATGTTAGGTAACTTGATAATAATTTCTTCTCATTCTTTTAATTCATGCAAAAATTCGAATCATTAGAAAAACTTTCTGCTGGTGCCATCGAAAGAAAGTTCGCAAAACGATGAAACTAACTTACACTGTCATGTTTGCAAAACTAATAACGTAACTTGCTGCAAAAGCCACGATATGAACTAAAGTCTAAAAACTAAACTTATTCTGTATATGATTCCTTTTCTTAAGAGCGATTTAAAATCCATTCCACGCGGGTGATGCTGTGATGCCAATTTTGTTTATTACAGTTTAACATCTGTGCGGAAAATTTTGGATGATGAACCAGTTAAATATGGTTGGAGAACAGATCGATTTCTGTAAATGTGCTAAGTTAACATAAATCTGCAAAACAGTCTTGATAAATGAAATTAAAACGAAAAGTGAACACGATCATTAAATTCAACTGAATATAAACAGACTCATTTTATTGACTTACGCGCAAGAAATATGTTTACGCAGTGGCAATGAGGCAATCGATACCATCGTTGATATTGAAGTTTCAACTAGTTTTAAACGGAAAAGTAGTTCTAATGCTGTTCAGGGATCAAATCTAGTTTTTTTTTTACTGAATAATGTGTGAACTTTTGCAGAATCGTGTGTAAGAGATATAAACGTCACCCAACCATCACATCCTGGATCACAATCACAAGAAATAAATTACTGAGAAAATCGCAAAAAAATTCTAAACTTGAACTCCCAAAGAAACGAACCAAAACTAGAGAGAAGAACAAATTGCACCGAACGAGCATTTCATCGCCGCCGAATGGGTAGACAGCGGCGGGCCAATATTAGCCTAGCGCGATTAAACATATGGCTGTGTATTATATTTACATAGTAATAATAACTTGAACCTTGAGCACAAAACAAAAATGTCAACATTTCCATTCCGGACGCAACGGGCGCTCTCCGTTCATTGTGGTTGTGATTTGCTTGGATTAGTTTTTGGCACCTCGGCGATTTGCATTCGCCGAAATCAGCCGGTACCGGGCGGAGCGCGGGAATACTTTTTTTTCGTTATGATGTCTTTGGCTGCAGCATCCGTTTTGATCTGTGGGATGTTTGAATCATTCGGGTTTAAACTAATAATTTGAAATTTCCTTGTACGTAAAATTGACACAGGGTCGACGCGACACTAGATTGATTGTTTCTGGTTTAGATAAATATGCTTGTTAACGCTTCCAAAAAAGCGTTTAATTCTTCGTTGGAAAGTAGGTGTGTATAATTGAATTGGATTTTTTAACAGAACAGTACAACTCGAATTGACTTAGTATGTGGTTTAGAGTATTTTGCAATATCGATAAGTTCGATTTTCTCCTACTCAGCTTTTGAAATTCTATAATGAATTTTGAATCTAATTTCTAACCGTTTTCACTTATAAATGTTTGAAACGGTGCTTTTTTATTTTTATTTTTTCATGACATTGTATAGATCCTCAATGGTTTTTACGCTGGTTTTTCTCCATTCATAAGCTCCAAAGTAGTTTAAGTTTAACTCCTCTTGAGCTTTATTTGTTTACAAGCAGACGTAGCTGTTCCTCTTAAATTCATAGATGATACAGCAATATTTTAAACAGCAGAACTCACCTAAAGGAAAGTGAGATGACATAGACTTAGTCTCGCCATTCTGGAAGCATTCACAATGTATCATCCATTGAATTTCACACCTTCTTGACGCAAGATAGATTTTACTACACAGAATTACCATTCAAACAAATAGGCCGATGTTTAAAGACGACGAATGCTCTGGGAACTGATAGTAGATTTCCGAGCGGCGGGCTGAGTGTGAAGATGCCCAGTCAGTAGGCAAACAAACGTGACCAGGATGCTGCCATCATCGATGTGTCGAGTACCTTGGAAGAATACTTCAATCGAAGGTAGGATTTTGCAGCCTTAATTACAAAGTGAAACGCAGCAGGGCTATTCCTTCTAACGCAAGATCAATCACTGGCTCAGATGTTTGATGTTACTATAATTACCATGCAAAAAATGACAATTGTTTCACACAAACATGTGTTGCTGTTTTCGAATCAGCCTTGTAAATATTTAGAAGTTTTATTGAGACGAGACTTAGGCATCACAGTTACTTCCTTCTGCGTGACCGGCGTAAGTTTACTTTGCAGTTGGTGTTGTAACTTTCAAACTACCTATGTGTCACGTTAGTGACAACTGGTTTTGTGGTCAAGGTCGCCTGTGTCGGCATGTTGATTTTTGTACGATGAACCTATGGGACCAGCTTGCCGCAATTCAGGTTCTTCTAGTACCACGGAACAGTTGGTGGCTACTTTCGGGTAAGTTTTAATGCTTCACACGGAAGCAAAACCTACGCCTGTCTAGAACAAATATTTAAACCGTTAGAATGGATAGTGGAGAACTGCACGCGAGTTCGTTTTTTATCATCCATTTATTTAATGATTATTCTAAAGTTTTTACGATCAATACATACAATCCTTTGATGCTATTGATGTGGTAACAAAAAAGAAGTTGCCATTAATTTTAATTTGTGTCATGTTATTTTTCTGTTGCACATACTTTGACAGAGATGTTTCACGATAAAATCATCTTAAACGTTCCATTCTTAGAGTCACAACTGCGTTCAATGTCAACTGAACAACAATACGCTGAGCAGCCTGCCAGCCCATTCGTGGCCAATGCGGATTTTACTGAATGACGAGTGTAAGCAAACAGATTCGGTTGGATGTTAGGACGGCCGCCGCGACAGACGGGCTTTACGAGTTAGCGGGTCTTCGAAAAACTAGTTTTTTTATTTTTAATTTAATGTTAACGCGTTTGTAGGAACATAGAAAAAAAAACAGAACCGGGCAGGGCAGTTGCGCAGGGGTAATGAGACTTTCAATAGAAGGTCGCACCACACACCTCTACTTAAAATCCGCGCGTGCAAACACGAGCCAAAAAAAGCGTGCCACCAGCAGAAAAATCACTTGCCGTGGGTTGTTGGTTCATGGTTTTCAAGGATTGGTCCAGCATGCGTTTTTGTCTTCAATTGTGATAAATGGTTTATTTCAGATTAGAAGCGTTTGAAGCTCGTGTTGCTGCAATGAGGTGAAAAGCGAAAATAAAACATGAAACGAAATAAAATTGCAAGCAATTGCCGGCAGAGTTTTGGGCAAGCTTTTAATGTGCTCGGGCAAGATGGCGAGAGACCGCGAGATGTAGCGCGATGTGGTTCGCTGGTTGTTGTTGTGTAACGTCAATGCTGCTAGGTGTGTGCACAATTCGAATTTCAGCCCGTTCTACTGCGCGCGGTTCGAAGTGGAGGTTAATTTTTCAAATGCATGCGCCCTTGGCTTTTGCTCTGAGATGCAAAATAAAGAGCCATTTACTTAGAGTCAAGCGGGCTTTGATGAAATTGAAGCAGCAGCCAAAGACGGTGATTTACGCTGGCGGGTGAAATTAAACGCATTTGATGCCGCTGATGTGAAGAGGCTACCTTGTTCTGCTTTTTGTGTGAAATCGAAGCAGCATGTAGAGGAAATTCTCTCTTTGCATTGGAGATTTGGAAATAATTCTCTTGAGAAAGCCATACAGACAGACAGACAGACAGACGGAAAGACATACAACATTACGAACATATTTCTATTTTTTGGCTCATGACTACATTTTTAGTTTCACAAAGTAGGCAGCATATGTGTTTGGAATGCGGAAAAGAACGAGAAATGAAAAATGTAGGTATCTTAAACAAAAAGGACCCTTTCAAGAATCGCATCCAAACTACACTCGGAAATTTTCCTCCATTCTGACAGCAGAAGAGCGGCTAAATGAAATTCGGCGATTGGAGCAAGAAAAGGAAAAAGCTTCTATGGAGAAGATCGAGAATTCTGAACATAAGAAGGAATATAAAGAGCAAACTGAAGTGACAAAATCGAGAGAAGCAACAGAGCGAGAGGAAATGAAGAAGCAGAAAGTGGAGCTACGCGGGCAGAAACGCAAGGAAATATAGCAGAGAAAAGAGGAGAGAGAATTCAAAGGTAAAATAAAACAGCTGAAAGCTGATGCAATGCAAAAGGACAAACTTGAGCTTCTACAAGCTTTAAAGCTTTCCAAGCGCTAATGTGAAAACAGTGATTATTTACTGCTGATTTTCTCTGATTTGAACTATTTAAACCTTTGTTGCATGAATTGTTTGTTTTTCATTTATATTTTCATTTTAACATTCGAAATAGAATTTTTGGATTTATACAAGCGCTCTATACCTATGATGCCAAAAACGAGAGACCGTTTAAGGCTGTTTTGAAAGGTCTTTCAAATGACCAAACTATTAATGAAATTGGCTTTTCCAATAACCAAGTAATTTTGATGAAACGTAAATCAAACGCAAATTTTAATAATACTGGAATACACCAGGAAAATTACCTGGAGACCACTAATAATTTCAAATGTGTAAATCGTGGGGGTAAACACAAATCAAATTTCTTTGATTGTCCTGTTAGGTCGAAAATTATTTCCTCAAGACAACTTAGGTATTCAAAACAAACTGTTGTCTATAATGTTAATGTGGGATTACCCACATTGACTTTCAATACTGTTTAGGCATCACCAGCATTTCCTGTAGCTATTGTGTCTGTAGGTAATAATTCGAATTTAGAAAACAACAAATTGAAAACAATTAATCCTGCTCAGTAGGCTGTCCCAAAAAAAAAAATCGATGGTGAAAAAGTCAAGGTGCTCAGCCCTAAATTGAAAGAAAATGTTATTTATAGCATTTTTGTAGAACATTTCGACTTTCTAAAAAAATGTTTTCAGGTTCAGGTTTACAAACCTACTCTTTTGCACTTTTTTCAATTCTGTTCGATTCCTAAATTTTTCCATATATTTTTTTATTTTTGTGGGGTTGTTTTGAATATTTTGCATGGTTTTGTTCAGCATAGCATTCAATTATTTGACTCACAGAGCCCATTGAACATCACAAAAATGTGAATTTTTCTCATAATTTTCAGATAAAACCCTTCAAAACACATATAAAAAATTTTTCGATCAGAAACTGAAATTTTTACTGCAAAGCGGGATTCAAGACGAAAATTTACTTGAAAAAAGATCCTTGATATCTTATCGGGGGGCTGAGATATTGGCGTTTTTACATGTGATGGAAAACTATGCATTTTGTCAAAAAGGCCACTAAAGCTCAATATCTCCTTTGCACAGTGTTTCATTTTGCCGTTTGTGCGTATGATTTCCTAAATAGTGATTCAAATGTTGATTATAGCCATAAGGTATGTTCGGAGAAGTTTCAGGATATTCAAAACTGCATCTTTCAATTTAGAAAGATGAGTGATCAATCCACCTATGAGTGAGACAAAAAAAATATTTTTTTATTAAGAACTTTAAAAACATGAAAGCACAAGGAGATGATGGGATTTTTTATATCCTCGTCAAAAGACTTCCCGAAAGCTCTTTCAATTTCTTGGTGAGAATTTTTAACAGATGCTTTGAATTAGCATATTTCCCCTCAAAATGAAAAAATGCCAAAGTCACTCCAATTTTCAAACCTGAAAAAATCAGCTGAAGCATCAAGTTATCGTCCAATTAGTTTACTCTCTTCTATAAGCAAAATTTTTGACAGAATGATTCTTAATAGAATGATGACACATATCAATGAAAATTCAATTTATGCAAATGAGCAGTTTGGATTTCGCCATGGGCATTCGACTACTCATCAGTTACTTAGAGTAACTAATATGATTCGTACTATGAGCCTATGGGTGAGACAAAAAATTTACTTTTTAATCAGAATAGGATAGACGCACGGTGTCTTCGACAAAGTTTTAGGTTATCTTAAAACAAGAAACTTTACCGAAGACATCATGTTCCTATCTCTTATATATTACGAGCAACATTGATTTTTCAAATAGAAGGCACTAAAAATCACAATTTCCGTTCTAACTTTTTTCACAAATTTTTCCGAATTATTAAACCTTTTACTAAGTTATGAGCCATCTGAAAATGCATTTATTTTCTAAACATTGTTGTTTTTTATCTCCCAAAATAAAACAGTTATTCAACATATTTGTTAAAATGCACAGTTTTCCATCACATATAAAAATGCCAATATCTCAGCTCCCCGATAAGATATCAAGTATCTTTTTGCTATAAAATTTTGGTCGTAAATTCTGCTTTCCAATGAAAATTTCAGTAATGTGGTCCCGTGGCTCTGTGGTTAGCGATGTCGGTCGGCTAGCTCTCCCACACGGTTGTGATATCGGGTTCGATTCCCGATCGAGTCGAGGATCTTTTCGAGCTGGAAATTTTCTCGACTCAGCACTGGGGTACGGTGTATCGTTGTACTTATCCCACACATACAAAATGTGCCAAAAACAATATCGATAACGAATTCTCACAACTAATCTAGTTGATCGAGACCGCTATTAGCCCCAAGGCTAAGCGTGCGATATTGTTGTATATTAATGAAAATTTCAGTTCTTGATCAAACATTTTTTTATTTGTGTTTTGTAGGGTTTTATCTAAAAATTGTTAGAAAAATTAATTTTTTTGTGATGTTTAATGGGCTCTGGAAGTCAAAAAACTGAATGCAATGCTGAACTGAACCATGCAAAATATTCAAAAACAACCCCACACAAATAAAAAAAAATATGGAAAAATTTAGGAATCGAAGAGAATTGAAAAAAGTGCAAAATAGTGGGTTTGGAGCTGAAAAAAGACATTTATTCATAAATCACGTTTGGGCAACCTGAAAACAATTTTTGATAAAAACGAAATGTTCTACAAAAATGCTATAAATATCTATACATTATCTTTCAATTTAGGGCTGAGCACCTTGACTTTTTCAACATCGATTTTTTCGGAACACTCCACTGCTCAGGCACCACCAGGCATTTGATATGCTAGTGTCCTTTCAGGTAATATTTCGAATTCAGACAGCAACAAGCCTTTCGTGTTTGGTGCTGAAAAGTCAGCCAGTATTGATTTAGGTAGTCCTACTCCCGAGAAGATTGACTACCTGCAACAATCCATGCTGCAGCTAATGTCCGCTCTGTTAAACTGTAACTCGATGTACGAGGCTGTTCAAGAAGGTATAAAATTTACAACTAATATTGTTATGAAATAGAAATTCAGCAATGAGTTTAAATAATGCTGTAAATTTTCTAAATTTGAATGCTCGCTTTTTAAAAGCGAAAGGAGATGATTTTTTTAATTTTTCAACAGTCCATGGTGTGCATATTTTTAAACGCTTTTAAAGCCTAACATTAAACTAAAAAGAAACCCCAACTATATAGTTCACAGGTTCGATAGAATTGATGTTGCCGGAGGTGGAGTTGCAATAGTTATCTACCGTCGAATAAAACATCGTGTTTTACCCCATCTTGAAACGAAGGTTATTGAAAGTTTGGGAATCGAAATCGAAACAGATATTGATATTTTATTTATAGCCGCAGTGTTTTTACCTTTTTAATGCACTGGTGAGCAGAAATATCATTTCAAGGGAGATTTACAAAAACTCACGAGAAATAAATCTAAGTTTTTTTTATCATCGGTGATTTTAATGCAAAACATCGATCGTGGAATAATGCTCAAAGCAATTCCAATGGAAAAATTTTGTTTAACGATTGCTCGGCTGGATTTAATTCAGTTTTATTTCCAAATGCTCCTACATGTTTTTCTTCTGTTAGGAATCCATCCACAATTAATTTGGTATTAACAAATCAAAGCCATTCATGCAGTGATTTGTTAACTCATGCTGATTTTGATTCTGATTATCTTCCTATAACTTTTTCATATCCTGTGAAACTATTTTAAATTCCACTAAGTCTGTGTTCAATTATCGCCAGACTATTTGGGATCGATATCGTGCCACGATCGAAGAAAGCTTGAATTGTGATATTGTTTTACAAAACAGTGCTGACATTTACGGAGCATTTGATGATTTGTGCAATTTAACACTCAATGTCCGAAACTTATCAGTTCTAGAGTGGAATTTAATTCACCAATAATTGACAATGAGCTTCAATTTCTTCTACGTTTGAAGAACATACGGAGACGTCGATATCAAAGAACTCGTGATGCTGATTTGAAAGTTATTTTTAAAGATTTACAAACGAAAATCAAACATAGATTCACTTTCTTGCGAAATTAAAATTTCATGAAAGAAGTTGAACAAATAAAACCATATTCAAAACCTTTCTGGAAGCTTTCGAAGGTTATTAAGAAACCTTCAAAGCCCATTCCAGTCCTCAAAGAATGGTGACCACATATTTCTTACGAATGAACAAAAAGCTCAAAAACTTGCTCAGCAGTTCGAGAGTGTTCATAATTTCAATTTGAACGTAATGAGTCCTATTGAAAATGAAGTATTACAAAAGTATGATCAGATCACTACTCGAGAATTTCTTACTGAAAAGGTACTAGAAACAAACTTGAATGAGGTGCGAACTATTATTAAGAACTTTAAAAACATGAAAGCACCAGGAGATGATGGGATTTTTTATATCCTTATCAAAAGACTTTTCGAAAGCTCTTTCAATTTCTTGGTGAGAATTTTTAACAGATGCTTTGAATTAGCATATTTCCCCATATAGCATATAAATGAAAAAATGCCAAAGTCACTCCAATTTTTCAAACCTGAAAAAATTCAGCTGAAGCATCAAGTTATCGTCCAATTAGTTTACTCTCTTCTATAAGCAAAATTTTTGAAAGAATGATTCTTAATAGAATGATGACACATATCAATGAAAATTTGCAAATGAGCAGTTTGGATTTCGCCATGGGCATTCGACTACTCATCAGTTAATTAGAGTAACTAATATGATTCGTACTAATAAATCTGAAGGTTATTCCACTGGAGCTGCTCTTCTAGAATAGAAAAGGCATTCGACAGTGTTTGGCATAAAGGTTTGATAGCCAAAATGTCCAATTTCCGTTTTCCTCTTTACATCACAAAAATGATACAAAGTTACTCGACTAACCGCACTCTTCGGGTTAACTATTTAAATGGTAAATCTGATAGTTTGCCTGTTAGAGCTGGTGTACCTCAAGGAAGTATCTTGGGCCCAGTCTTATATAATATTTTTACTTCTGATCTTCCTGATTTACCACCAGGATGTGTGAAATCTTTGTTTTGTGACGATACAAGCATTTCCGTAAAAGAAAAAAGCCTTCGTGTCATATGCAGTAGGCTGCAAGTCATTTTCTTCATATTTGCAGAAATGGAAGATTTCTCCTAATGCATCAAAAACCCGGACGAACACAAACGATTCGCATAGATTCTCTAGGATTCCTCACATGGGATTCGTGAGCGTCCTTGAAAAGAATTCCTGAAAAACAATCCTCAGGAATGCCCTGTATATGGCTCTAGGACTCTTTGAATAAGAATCGTGAGTGGGAATTCTCCGGATCGTGTTTGTGATTCTTTTCACGATTCCGTCACCGAGTTGTAGGTATCCTGGGGATGGGTTCTTTGCGTGTTAGTGAGGGAACACAATGAATTATTTTTCCCCATAAAACAAGAGTTTCTTTTCTCAAACCCACCAGTAATCATGTTGTTAAGATGAACGGTGCAATCTTAAATTGGTCTGACCAAGTTAAATATTTAGGGCTTATTTATGATAAAAATCTTACCTTCAAGGAGCACATTGAAAATAACCAAACAAAGTGCAATAAATATATAAAATGTTTGTATCCTCTTATCAACAAAAATTCTAGACTTTGCCTCAAGAATAAACTGTTAATTTACAAACAAATATTTATACCAGCAATGTTATATGCAGACCCCATCTGGACAAGTTATTGTACAACCAAAAAGAAGATGCTTCAAAGGATTCAGAACAAACTTCTGAATGAAATGATAAAAAAAGAACAAATGAATTAAAAACAAATGAAAACAAATGAAATTAAACAAATGAAGTACAGAGGCTTACTAATGTGGAAACATTAGAAAATATGTCAAACCAAATTATCAATAAGTTCCGACAAAAATCGTTGCAATCCTCAATCACAACGATTTTCGGACGAACACATACGATTCGCATAGATTCTCTAGAATTCCTCACATAGGATTCGTGAGCGTCCTTGAAAGGATTTCTGAAAAACAATCCTCAGGAATGCACTGTATATGGCTCTAGGATTCTTGAATGAGAATCCTGAATGGGAATCCTCCAGATCGTGTTTGCGATTCCTTTCACGATTCCGTCACCGAGTTAAAGGTATCCTGGGGATTCTTACTCAGGATTGTCTGCGTTTTATTAAGGGTTAGCTTTATAGTCAGTCTTAGGTGGGCCTATCTTAGGTGTAAGATTAGACTAAGGTTTAATTTTGAATTCCATTTTTTTTCTTGACAAAAAGGTTTACAATTTTTCTACAATTCACTTAACTGCGGAAGCAATTACAATCTTTTAATGAAATAAAGCTCAAAATATGTGTAATAGTGTTGATATGTCACCGTTTGTGGCAGAACACACAATAAAAAATCTGAATAAATATTTTTTTTTTTTTTCTTCACATAACATTTATTTGACACGGCACAAATACAATTTAATGTTTAACGGCGCCAATTATATCTGATGACTTAAAAACTAAAGCAAATTTTTTATCCTCGCTGCCGACTACGAGCTGAAATTAAGTCTAACTTAAAACTAGCATGGGATTTCCAATCAGTGTTTTGTTGTTCAATGGTCGTCTGATAATCGTCGAATGGCATGTATGGATTCGTTCTGCTGAGCCACGATGTCGTGAGTTGGGACAGAGGCTCGTAGTCCTTGGGTCCTGGTTCTATTGTGCGGGGTCTGGTTGCTGGTTTTGTGCTTAAGGTTCAAACGTGTTCTTGCCGTTTTGTTGGGTGTAGACGGAGGGGAACGGGACTAGACTGGGGCGTGGATGGATTTCAGGAAAACGTATATAAGGGACATGTAGGATAGGTCACGGCTCGCCAAGACATCACGAACAGGAACAGCCGGCTGTCTACCCTCGGCCTGCAGGGAAGCTATTAATTTAGACCTGGCGTCACGGTGGACAGGGCATGACCAAACCACATGCTCTATGTCGTGATAACCTTCACCACAGGCACAGATACCACTTTCCCCGAGCCCAACACGACGGAGGAGCGCGTCAAATCTATAGTGATCGGACATAAGCCGGGACATCACGCAAATGAAATCCCGACCTACATCCAACCCCTTGAACCACGGGTTCGTCGATACTTTGGGGATTATGGAATGTAACCACCTTCCCAATTCCCCTCTGGTCCAAGCATTTTGCCAACTGATGATCGTATTCTGACGTACAAGTGCGAAAAATTCATTAAAGGCAATTGGTCTTTCATAAATATCACCGTTTGTTGCGCCCACCTTAGCCAAAGAGTCCGCTTTCTCATTACCCGGTATCGAGCAGTGAGAAGGGACCCACGCTAAGGTAAACTGAGTAGATTTTTCGGATAAAGCACTCAGATGTTCCCGTATTTTCCCCAGGAAATACGGAGAGTGCTTAACATCTTTCATCGATCGGAGAGCCTCAATGGAACTGAGACTGTCCGTAAAGATGAAATAATGGTCCGTGGGCATTTTTTCGATAATCCCTAGGGTGTACTGAATTGCAGCTAATTCTGCGACGTAAACAGAAGCAGGATTATCGAGCTTATGGGAGACGGTTAAATTGTTATTGAAGATACCGAAGCCAGTGGACCCATCAAGAAGTGATCCGTCAGTGTAGTACATATTGTCGCAGTTGATGTTTCGATATTTATTGGAAAAAAATTTAGGGATCTGCTGCACGCGTAAATGATCCGGGATTCCACGAGTTTCTTCTATCATGGATGTATCGAAAAACACAGTAGAATCAGAAGTATTTGATAAGTCGACACGATTTGGAATATTCGAAGAAGGGTTAATATTTTGGGACATGTGATTGAAATACAATGTCATAAAACGGGTTTGAGAATTAAGTTCGATTAACCTTTCAAAATTTTCAATCACGGGACGGTTCAAGACCTCACATTTGATTAGAATACGAGAAGACAGGCTCCAGAAGCGGTTTTTCAATGGTAGTACTCCAGCTAAAACCTCCAAACTCATCGTATGGGTCGACTGCATGCAACCTAAGGCGATACGCAAACAACGATATTGTATTCGCTCCAGTTTGATCAAATGTGTGTTTGCTGCGGAGCGGAAGCAGAAACACCCGTATTCAATAACAGACAATATCGTTGTTTGGTAAAGCCTTATAAGGTCTCCTGGATGGGCTCCCCACCATTGTCCGGTTATTGTACGAAGAAAATTCACTCTTTGTTGACATTTTTTCATCAGATACCTCACGTGACAACCCCAGGTGCCTTTAGAGTCGAACCAGACACCAAGATATTTGTGTACCAAAACCTGAGAAATCGTTTTACCCATTAATTGTGTTTGAAGCTGAGCAGGTTCATGCTTCCTAGAAAAAACTACTATCTCAGTCTTCTCCGGAGAGAATTCGATACCTAGCTGTAAAGCCCAAGCAGACAAATTGTCCAAGGTATCTTGCAATGGTCCTTGCAAATCGGCAGCTTTGGCTCCTGTAACAGAGATTACACTGTCGTCTGCAAGTTGTCTTATCGTGCATGAATTTGCCAGACATTCGTCGATGTCATTTACATAAAAGTTGTAAAGAAGGGGGCTTAAACATGAGCCCTGGGGAAGACCCATGTAGCTAATGCGAAAAGTTGCCAAATCGCCATGCGTAAAATGCATGTGCTTTTCGGACAGCAAATTGTGCAAAAAATTGTTCAAAATTGGAGAAAATCCTTGTCGGTGAAGTTTACCCGAAAGAATGTCAATAGAAACGGAATCAAAAGCCCCCTTAATGTCCAAGAACGCAGACGCCATTTGTTCTTTACGAGCATACGCCAGCTGAATATCTGTTGAAAGCAACGCAAGACAATCATTCGTCCCTTTGGCACGGCGGAAGCCAAATTGAGTTTCTGATAGTAGACCATTTGATTCGACCCAGTGGTCTAAACGACGGAGTATCATTTTTTCCATCAATTTCCGGATACAGGATAGCATTGCAATCGGCCTATAAGAGTTGTGATTAGAAGCTGGTTTCCCTGGTTTTTGGATGGCGATCACCTTCACTTGCCTCCAATCCTGCGGTACAATGTTTTGCTCCAGGAACTTATTGAACAAGTTCAACAAGCGCCTCTTGGCATTGCCGGGTAGATTCTTCAACAAGTTGAATTTGATTCTATTTAATCCAGGCGCGTTATTGTTACAGGACAGGAGGGCAACTGAAAGTTCTGCCATCGTAAAAGGTGATTCTATCGCGTCGTGGCCCGGAGACGCATCGCGAACAATATTTTGCTCAGGAACAGAGTCCGGACATACTTTCCTGGCAAAATCAAATATCCACCTACTTGAAGACTCCTCGCTTTCGTTGACCGTTACGCGATTCCGCATTCTTCGGGCTGTGTTCCAAAGAGTGCTCATCGATGTCTCCCTCGACGTCTCGTTCACGAACCGACGCCAATATCCACGTTTCTTTGCTTTAGCCAAGCTTTTAAGCTTGGTATCAAGCTCCGAATACCGTAAATAGTCGCCAGGTATACCTCCCGTCTGGTAGGCCTTAAACGCGTCGGATCTTTGCGTGTAGACATCGGAGCACTCTTGGTCCCACCACGGAGTGGGAGGCCGTTCTTTGATCGTTACGCCGGGATATTTCTTCGTTTGGGCTTGCAACGCGGCGTCGAGAATCAAGCCCGCGAGGAGGTTGTATTCTTCAAGTGGTGAATGATGTTGAATCGACTCGACCGCTTTTGAAATCATTTCCTCGTATAACTTCCAATCGACATTTCGTGTGAGGTCATACGGAATGTCAATTGGTCGCATGCGAGTTGACCCGTTAGTAATTGAAATAAGAATTGGCAGATGGTCGCTACCGTGAGGATCGAGGATTACCTTCCATGTGCAATCCAACCGTAGCGACGTCGAACATAAGGATAGATCCAAAGCGCTTGGGCGCGCTGGAGGTTTCGGGATACGTGTCATTTCACCGTTGTTTAAAATAGTCATGTCGAAGTCATCGCAAAGGTTATAGATTAAAGAGGAGCGGTTATCATTGTATGGGGAACCCCAAGCCACGCCATGAGAGTTGAAGTCTCCCAAAATCAAACGTGGCGAGGGAAGAAGTTCTATTAAATCAAAGAGCAGCCGTTGCCCAACCTGTGCTCTGGGAGGAATATATATTGAGGCAATACAAAGCTCTTTACCTTGTATTGTCATTTGACATGCGACAACTTCGATGCCTGGAATCGAGGGGAGGTTAATACGATAGAAAGAATAGCACTTTTTAATCCCTAAAAGTACTCCTCCATATGGGGTGTCTCGATCAAGGCGAATAATATTAAAATCATGGAAGTTGAGATCAATATTTGAAGTAAGCCAAGTTTCACAAAGGGAAAATGCATCGCATTTGTTTTTATTTATCAAAACTTTAAACGAATCAATTTTTGGTAAAATACTTCTACAATTCCACTGTAAGACAGAGATAGAATCCTTCATATACGCAGTTGAATTAGGCATCGAAGGATACAATCGCTGCAAGGAGAGGCCATTGGGCAGTCAACTGCTTCAAAAATGATCTAACTGTTGGGAGGAATGCTGTAAGAAAAATTTTAATTGGATCGGGTACATTGAAAGTTTCAAAAATCCAGTCCACAATGTCAGAAAATTTCACTAATCCAGAGTTTGTTTCATCAACTGGGAGTGTAAAAGGAGCAACTGGGGTTTTAGATGTTCCTGGCAGTGCTGGGAACTCCTTCTGGGACTTTAAATTTGCCAGCCCAGGAGGAGTTTGCTTCGGTTTTTCCGCAGCACTGTTTGGTTTGTTTGTAACTTTCATTTCACTTTGAGAAATCTTAGGACCTTTTCTGGGAAGTTTAGGAGAGGAAATATTTTTCCTCTTTCTAGACTCCCCAGGATTGGCGTAAGATGCTCCCGCTGGTGAATCGTCAGAATCGGTTTCCTCAGAGGGCAACAGATCGAAGGGGTTCGAAGTAACGGGAGAAGTGGTAACGGTCTTCTTCAGCATGTCAGCGTAGGAACGCTTTGAACGCTCTTTGAGAGACCGTTTTATTTTATCCCTGCGCTGCATGTACACCGCACATGTCGAGAGCTCATGCAGATTTTCTCCGCAGTGAATACACTTTTCAGCGTTAACACTGCAAGAATCTTCCGCATGAGACTCCCCACACTCGCCACAACGTGCCTTATTGCAGCAGTAGGCGGCTGTATGGCCTAACTGCTTGCAATTCAGGCAGTTCATGACGCGGGGCACGTAGAGCCTCACAGGGAGACGAACCCGGTGGATCGAGACGTGGCTTGGTAGTGCAGACCCGGCGAACGTAACTCGAAACGAGTCTGACGGAGTGTATACTGTTTTGCCACCGATGATCGATGCTGACCGCAATTGCTTGCAGTCGAGCACCTTTACTTCGGGACACGTTTTGTTCTTAAAGCACCCTTTGGCACTTTGCAGTATACACTCGACGGACAGACTCGAATCGGTTATGACACCGTCGATCTCCACGTCTCGTGCGGGTATGTAAACGCGATACTCGCGTGTGAAGAGCTCAGAGCAAGCTATATCGTTGGCCTCTTTCAGGTTACCGACCACGACACGGAGCTTGTTAGGCCGGACCTTGGAAATTTCGGTCACGCCCTTGTACTCCTTCGTCAGGTCTTTAGAAATCTGCAAGAGGTTCAACTTTTTCGATTTCGGTCCTGCCTTTGGCCGAAAATAAACAGTATAGCTGCCCTGGGCTCCGTCTGGGTAAAGCCTGGGGCGAGGGGGGACTGGAGAATGAACAGGGGAGGGGGTAACAGAAGGGTCAGGGTCAGAGGGGTTCGGGGATGGTGGCGCGGGAGGCGAGGGATCTACATCCATCGCGCTAAGTTTAGCGCACTAGCGCTGACAAGAACACGTACCTTTTTATTTCTCCCTTCCAGTAAGGTTGGTTGTCCGATCGTTCGAAGTAGCAGCCGTTACAGCCAGCAGCACCAATACAGCAGCACCAAACAGCCACCAGCAGCGAGCCAGGTGTGAGATCACTCCACACAGCGATACAACTCGCTGACACTGATGGCTTCTTCTTTTTCCTCGTTTGTGTCTCGTCCACTGCTGTAGCACAATCCAGCCAGCAGCCAAATCGGCTTACGCACCAGCTGGCAGTCACGATGCGAAACAGTTGCACAAAGGAAAGACCTTGAACCCGGATTTATTTCACTCGACCAGGCAAACAATGCCAACACTTGTTCACACGTCTTTTGTTTTATACTCTATCGGACCGATCACCAAACACGTCCAGTACTGATGCGTGTTCGGCACAGAATGTTGAGAATAAATATTAGTAAATAATTAATTCATCACAAAACATCCCTCATATTAAAAAAAAAAATCACAGCTGAAAAATTATTTTTAAAGAGCACAGTGAAGGTATACGAGCGAAGTGTATCAAATAAACGAGATGTTTATATCCTCTCATTAATAGAAATTCCACACATAGTTTCAAGAATAAACTTTTGATTTACAAACAAATTTTTTGACCAGCAATGCTTTACACTGTACCGATCTGGTCAAGTTGTTGTTTAACAAAGAAGGAAACGCTTCAAAGGATTCAGAATAAAATTCTGAAAATGATTTTGAATCGTCCTCCTTGGTTTAGTACACTCGGATTACATAGACTTACTGGTGTTGAAACATTAGAAGCTATGTCAAATAAAATTATTAACAATTTTCGACAAAAATCGTTGCAATCCTCAATTGCTACGATAAGCTCTCTTTATAGCCAATAAGTTAGCAATTAACTTAGTCCAATTTTTCTAACAGTGTTGAAAAGTCAGTATTTGTGATTGGACACACAGACTCATTATTTACGAATATTTATCATTAATACTTAAACTAACTAACAACCCCTTCTTATTAAAAAAAAAGTAGGCGATTGTATCCAAGACACGACCGCATAAATGACGTAGAACTACGTACACTATTAACAAATGCATTAAGTGTTTCATTACCCTAGTAACACAACTGGTTATATCAAAGTTTCATTGCGCTTTTTTGGCTGTATTGAGCGCTATAAAACTTTGATAAAACCAATATTTTTACTTGGATAATGAGTTATAATGTCTACTAATGAAGGATTGTGAATTTCGTGAACCGGATTCAGCAGTTAGCAGAACGTGCCGAGTTAAAAACCATACACAGCACACACACACACATCATACCATATCATACAGACACATACACATCATACCATATCATACAGACACACACAAACAAATCATATCATATCATACACACACACATCATACCATATCATCATACCATACACACATCATACCATATCATACACACATACACACATAACACCATATCATACACACATCATACCATATCATGCACACACAGCAAGCAAGCGACCAATCAGAGGACGTTATTTTTATTCCAACAAGGCTTGACAATTTTCAATAGTGCAATAGTTCGTAGATTCAAACAACATTATTTCGCATTTGGGCAGATGCGTGTATAATTTTCCAATCGATTGCTGCAAGAATGAAGAAAATCGGTTGAAAACCAACCGACCTTTAAGCATTTGAAAAGTGACAAATTTCGTCCCAGTTTTTCAGTTTGCATCCCTGTGTGGTATGCTAAAGTAAAACGTAGTTCTACGTCAAAATGGTAATAGGAGAGGGGGAAGCCAAACCACTGTTCAATTGTTGTTGATAGATGTTTTTTTTTTTCGTTGAGTTCCCAGGCATTTGTGATTTGTCGCGCAGTCCAAGACGTTTATACGTTAAAGGGCACTGCAGCACGTACCATAATTGAACGACACTTTGATGTTTAATCTTCCGGTTCGGACTGTTGATCGGTTTGGTCACGTAGTCGAATTTTTCGTAGGTGATGTGTTCTAATCGAAGACGGGTTTGTTTCGAATGGTTGAATGTTTTGTAGACGTCTATCTAAGTGCGTATTTCTTAAGTTGTAAAGTAGGTGAACGAGCCAAATCGGATCGTAATGCCAGAACTGAAGGGTTTTCTTCGCCAAAAACTAGTGGCAGTCAGAGGCTAAGTGCATTTGCATTTACTAAAGCGCGTCCGCGTTCACTGACGGGGAGGTGCAATTAAGGCCACCTTCTAATAGGAAAATTTAGCCTTCTAGGCTTCACTTTGGGATCCTCTCGGCCTTTCCCACTTTACGCCGATTAAAGTAGTGGATAAGGCCAATCTTCTGAACAAGGACTTAACTTTAAATCGATTTACACGACTTCTTTAGGACTTGGGATTGATACCGGACTGAACGCTTTGACCCTTTAATTTCGACTAATTTATTGCTCTCGATCAGATACGATCGATGACCGGTTGAGTTTCATCCACGTATGCATGTGTGGATGGCCCTATTAACTAGAGAGTAGTTTCTCTCGTGTTATCATTTTTATCTCACATTGGAAGTAGGTTCATTAGATTGTAAGTGTAGTTGTTTAGACAGTAGTATATAACGCAGTAGCTTTAAGGTAGGTTAACAAATTTAGGTGTAAGATACAAAATATGTTTAGATTATAGTATAGGTTTAGCTTCAGGGTTCACTACATTTTTATGCTAATTGGCAATCTAGCTGAAGTATTCAACAGTAGGCTATGTATGTGATTATTTCGAGGATGCGAAAATTGAACACGGCTGAGGATGTGAAAAAATTTTCCTCGTCCAGACGGGACATCGGAGATTGCGGGTTCGTGTCCCGTCTGGACGAGGGAATTTTTTTTACGCATTTATTGTTGTTATCTTTTTAAAAACAATCAAACAACAGATCGTGAATAGCCCTCCAAAAATGGTATCTTAGGTTGAATTAAGTGTAACAAAATATTAATTCTGGTATATATTGCAGATATAAGACATAGGGCAATCTTATCACGTACTTTTTTTTCGATTAATAATTCGCTGTGAGGTAATTTGCGACCGCTTTGTCCTATTTTATATTTATAATTTGTTAATTCGTAGCTCTCTCATGATAGCAATCCCAAGCAGCACGCATTATTGCAATGAAGCAAACGCAACTCTCAATGCAGCATTCAAAGATTGTAATAAATTGCATCCGTTACTTTTATTCAACTTGTAAATAACCGAAAAAGCGCAGGAGGTGGAGCCTATATGCAACTAACAGTGCTATGTGAATCATCATCTGCATCGATAGCCGCTGCAGTGTAGGAAGAAAAGAGAGGAGAAATAAAGTTAGTTTGTTTACCTTTACTGTCATTACTCTTCGGTAACGGTGTCGCGATGTTTCATATAACTACATACATTATAAAAAATCTCAAATATATCGAACTTTTTCTCTCCTTACGCTTCTGATAGGTATGTAATTCTACCTGCGATTCAAAGTTTACCGTGCAAAAAATGTTTTTACTTCGTAATTATTCACGCGCCTTTTATAAAGTGTTGTAAAAGAAATTTCAGGATTCAAACTCGCCAAATTATAAACAATGTTTTGGGAAACGATAGTTCAGAAAACCTTGCTCAGTGGATATGCAGTGTAAATCATGCGGAATATGGAATAACAAAACCATAGTTCCAACAATAATCATTTATCATTCATTCATATTAAAGATGGCTGTTTACTGTTTGGTAATTTTAGCAAATATATGGTTCAACAAGATGTTGCTATACATTTTCATCACTTTTGCTTTCCTTAGAAAGAAACATTTATGGAGCAACAATATGCAACATCATGTGACATTATCGGTATTTAAAAGCATCATGAAATATGCAGTTGGAAATAGATTGCAGAAAACTATTGAGCAATTTTTAGTGTTCAGTTGCGAGAATGATACATGTAAATAACAAAATGTTGCTCAATTCTTTTATATTTCTTTAGAGTAACCGGAAAAGTTTCTTGCACCGTTAAAAAAGGTTTTAAAACAACAAATATTGAGTAGTCTCATTTGAAAACATGTTGCAAGTGCTGCTTGGGATGATATCTTTTAATGCTGCTTCAAATAGTTGAAAAGTGCTGCATCTGACAGGATTCCTAATACATTGTATAATATATGTACTTATACGATTGTGCTGAAACTTTTCGACAACGACGTTAACCATCACAAATTGTTCCTGAAATCAAAAGCCCCAATTATTACACACCAGACCGACTATTATTTTATCGTGCAGATGACTGAATTGATTTGTCGACTTATTCGTATCGTTTTTTTTTCTCTTGTTCTAACATACGCCTTATTCATGCAAATTTCCTCTATCCTCATGCTGCCGCTCGCTTCAGGGTGGAATAGAAAACGTCCAACACCGGGTGGACGTCACATGCGAGTTTGCATTCAAAGGGCGACGAACGAAACAATATTTTACAACACTTTTTCTGCCCGCTCTGCTGTCGATCAAAACCAAAAGGTTCACCGGTCAGTACGGGATGACATGAAAAAATATTTTTTCACTAAACACCGACACGGCCGTTTGTTGGTGACTCCTGAGGCGAGTTTTCACACCGGACTCGGGGCCCTTCGACTAGGAAATGTGACCGAAAAACGTTTTACGTCCTACTGTTTTCACGCTCCACATCAAGAACACAAATCTAGGGAGTTCAAACGGGATGAAAATTTCGATTAGAGGTGTTGAAATTGTTGGCTCCGGTTTGGCATCGTACCCTACTCTACTACGTGTTATGGACACCCCGATTGTACGACATTCGGTGTTGTGTCCCCACGTATGACACAAATCAGAACTCTGTGGAACGGATATGGAATCATGCGACTTCGCAATGAGGTAGATATAGTAAATTCTACAGAGGGAGTGAACCAAAATCCACAACCTTTCGGGGGCAAACTTCATTCTGATGATATTTGGCGTCGGGACAGGATGCTCCTCGCATGCGTGAAAATTTTGGCACACCGGCGCTAAAAATGGGTAGAAGAGTCGCAACGGTAAACACCATACAAAATTAATTCTCACTTGTCAAATTTGCACTCCATCTGTTTCATATGGTACAGTCGGTAAGACGAGGCGCTAATCGATTGACGGGGAAATAGTTGATGTTTATCAAAATGTGAATTGTTAGTACATATTTGAAGAAAATTTTCTAATTTTGGTGTATCTTAAGTTAACTTGCGTTTTCGGGATGCTATCGAGAAATTTCATATTTGATACCAACTAAATTATTGAGCTAAACTTTAACAACATTCGGTTTTGTTATTTAATGAATTTGACTGATCATTTATGATGATCTGAAGAAATATTATATTTGATGTATTTTATGCAGAGAAGACCCTCCCAGCTGGTCTCGAAGTACGATGCTGGCCTAACAATCCAGTTGTCGTAGGCTCGAGTCTCGACTTGGGAGGGACTGTTAGTGTCAGTGGGACCGTAAGCTAGCCCTGCAATTGCCCTGTACAATAAACAGTTGGCTGCGGAGTCTGTGTATATGATAAACAGAAGGTCGAGTTCCGAATCGGAATGTAGTACCCCAAGAGCATGCACTGGGGGTGAAAATTAGTAATTATCTGTGTATTCGTCACTTTTTCAGTGATCAAGTGTTGCTTACAGATGAATTGTTACATTTCTGATGACTGGTTGTATGTCTATCATCATTTTTATATGAAAAAAAAAACCTAAATTAATCCACCTAGCGGTCAGACCCAGCCTTTCTCATTCAATCTTATTATTTGTGAAAATAGATTTACATGAACGCTTCAATCCAATAAATGTATATTCACTCTTTAGGTTCTAAAACATGGATGTTGTAATCTATACATATAAAAATGCAGTCCGATCTGTCTGTCTGTCTGTCTGATCCATATAGGCTCAAAAACTACCGAACCGATCGACGTGAAAATTTGTATGTAGGGGTTTTTAATTCCGATAAAGGTTCCTATGATAGTTTGAGACCCCTCCCACTCCTGGAAGGGAGGGGTCCCATACAAATGAAACATAAATTTCAGCACAACTCAAGAACAAACCAAGCAAATGAAACCGAATTTGGCATGTGGATGTTTTAAGGGGTAACAAATATGTCCATAATGGTTGGACGCCCCTCCTTTTTCTGGAAGTGGAAATGAAACACAAATTTCTGCACATCTCGAGAGCTAACCAACTAAATGGAACCATATTTGGCAGGTGAATGTTTTTAGTGGTAATAAGTTTGTTCCATAATCGACCTCAGGCAACATTTTGGATTGTAAGATGGCGACTTCCGGTTTTGGGGAAACAGCCAAAAATGGCCTATTTCCACCCAATATAATAATATCCGGATCTAAAATGATACACAGGAGCTAAAATCGATCGAAGTTGTCTTCAAATGCCATCATGATATCCAAAATAGAGTCAAAATCATGAAATCCAAACTTCCGGTTTCTGAAAAACAGCGGCAAACGACCAAATACCACCCAATATGGGTAATTCCGGAACCGTAATGATGCACTGGAGCCACAAATCGACTTCAGATAATGTTTTGAATTGTAAGATGGCAACTTCCGGTTTCTGGAAAACGGTCTGAAATGGACGATTCCCATTAAAGATGGACAGAAGCTAAAAATTGATCATAGACACAATCTTGAATTTTTAGATGGTGACTTCCGGTGTCTTGCAAACAGTCGGAAATGACCAAATACCATTCAAAATGAATGTTTTCGGAACCAGTATTACGCCCAGATGACAGAAATTGATTTCACAGGCAATTTTAAAGTCCAAAATGACAACTTTCGGTTTCTGAAAAATAGCCCAAAGTGACCAAATACCACCCAATATGAGTATCTCCGGAGCCAGAATGTTGCAAGAAGCTAAAAATTGACTTCAGGCACCATTATGAATTGCAGGATGGCAACTTCTGGTTTCTGGAAAACAGCCAAAAATGGCCGATTTCCGTCTAACATGAGTATCTCTCTCCGGATCTAGAATGATACACAGCAGCTGAAATCGACCACAGACCCCATTTTGGATTATAGGTTGGCGACTTCAGGTTTTTGGGAAACAGCCGAAAATAATCGAATAACAACCAATATGGGTGTTCCTTCAACCCGAATGACGCTCAGAAGCCAGAAAGTATCTTAAATACCATATTGAAATCCAAGATGGCGACTACCGGTTTGTGAAAAACAGCCAAAAATAAACAAATACTATCCAATATGAGTATCTCTGGAACCAAAATGATGCAAGGAGCTAACAATTGACCTCAGGCGCCATTTTAAATTGCCAAATGGTAACTTCTAGGAAACAGTTGAAAATAACCGAATAATACTCAATATGGATATTTACGTAATCGAGATGATTCATAGAAACCAAACATTGATCCTGGACACCATTTTGAACTTAAAGATGACCATACAACACTGATAGAACGGACACGTAAACGGGACCAGACAACAACACTTATTGCCCTTACTTACTAGTGTAAAGACGACCACTTTTAGTTTCTGGAAAAACAACCAAAATAACTGAATACCTCCCAATATGGGTATTTCCGGTGTTCGATTGATGCCAGAAAATCTGCAGAAAATGACCGAATACCACCCAATATGAATATATTCAGAATTCAAACGATGTACAGAAGCCAAAAGTCGAGGATGTTGTCATTTCGATAAAACCAATCATTTCAAACGATTTGTTATTTGTCTGTGATCATATCCTATGGCCGATACGTCGTGCATTTGCAGATTTCAAACACGCAAAGAATCAATGAATTTGGAACGTTCAAATAGTATGATACCACATTTAAATTATGTTGAGGCCTCTATATCGATCAAAGCAGGTGTAGTTTTCAATAGTCTTTGAATTTCTTTTCTTTCCATAACTTTTGAGCCACATAACAAATTGTTATGAAGTTTGTTATTTGTAAGTTTGAGAGATGACTCGTTCGTATGACACTAGTTATGTTCAAAAAAGTCATGTAATCTTTGAGATAATAGACTTTCGTTGTTTTATAAATAATTTAATACATAACGGTTGCTTAACTTCGATTATAATAAAATGAAATAGGAACGTACAGGGCAGCCAAAATTTTTTGAAACCACGTGTTCAATCATAATTCATCAGTTAACTCTTAACTAGCCCACTCATCTGATAATAATATTGATCAAATCGCTTGTGTAGTTTCAGAGATAATGAAGTTTCGTGATTTTCACATTTCGGTACATTACAGACGAAATTACAGTCCGATTACAGTAAAATTCAATAGGGTATTATGAGGCAGCTAGACTTATTATTTGACACTAATTTTGTGGAAATCGGGTCAGCCATCTCTGAGAAAAGTGAGTGAGTCCAAGTAGTCTTCGGTATATGTTTCTTTTCATAGCTGGATTTCACATTTTTAAACATAACAGGCAAAGTAATAGTCCGATTGCAAAACAAATCAATAGGGTCTTATGGGGCAACTAGACCTTCCATTTGACACTGATTTTATGAAAATCGGTCCAGCCATCTCTGAGAAACATGAGTGAGATTAAACAGTCCTAAAAACACGTTTCTTGTCATAACTTTTAAACCACATGTCCAATCTTTATAAAATTCAAAAGTTAAGGGTTTTTCAGGTAGCCCGTTCATTTGAAACCAATTTTATTAAAATCGGTTATGTAGTTTTAGAGATAATGATGTTTCATGATTTTTACATTTTGATACATAACTCCTAAACTAAAAATCCGATTACAATGGAATTTTATAGGGTCTTATGGGACAACAAGACCTTCCATTTGCAATTAATTTCATGAAAATCGGTTCAGCCATCTCTGAGAAAAGTGAGTGAGAATAAAAATCTGCAGATACACACACACACACACACACACACACACACACACACACATACACACACACATACAGAAAATGCTCAGCTCATCGAGCTGAGTCGAATGATATATGCCATTCGGTCCTTCGGAGCACTTTTATATCTTCGGTTTTGCAAGTGATTGCTATACCTTTCTAGGAGAAAGGCAAAAATGATAGTACAAAGCCAGAACATTCCATTTGAGACTCCGAACAATACTAAACTCATCGAATGTCGACTTCTAGAGTCTCCGCTTGGCGCGTTGCATTTAAAATTTGTATGAAGATTTGTATGGAAAACCATACTTTTTGCATTTTTCTTTCTAGAGAGCTGAGGATGGCTCAAACCGCATGTTTCATGATTTTTTAATGCTTAACAACTTCAATACTTCAGTTGTTCCAAGTTGTGTATGTCGAAAGAAATTACGGAAAGGTGAGGTCCATATCGTAATATTCGAAAGACATTCACGTTTCTAACACGCAAATGAAATTAATATCAAATTTTGTTATCATACCTTGTTGTGCCTTTCATGATATATTTGAATTGATTTTCGAATATCTCATCAAAAGAGCGTTTTATGTGTAAATAGTTCGTTATTGATTATTTACCATATGCTTAGTTATGCATTTAGTATCCAATAGTTCTAGAATATTTGAACCTGTTATTTTCATGATTTTAAATGCAAGTTATTGGTTTGTTATTAGAATATCAAGATTTGTTATTCGTATGGTTTGGAAGAAATAATAATTTGGTATTATTTTTTGTTATTTTGCCAACCAAGTAAACCATATTAGGGGAAAATGTGGTATTGTATTACTGAGTTTTATATAACAGGTTTTGATATTATTATGATATTTTCTTCTGTTCGGGTACCGATGTACCAGCGTCAGTCAGATTTCAAACAGAGTAACCTCTGCAAAATGTTGTTGTATTCTACCTGCGTTTGGGATATTTATCTACATTAGTTCGGATAGTTGAGTCTAAAGCTATACTTGTTTTTATATCATTTAAAATAGCCGGCTTTTCTGAGCAAAACGTAATTAAAAAAAAAAGTTCATCGTTTTTATTCTCAATTAGAGATTGAAAAAACTGTACCTTCATTCGAAAGTTTTAATAAAAACATGATGTTTTCCGCAAAGTTTGTTGTTTTGAGATATTCGCTTTGTCAAAAACACCACGCATTTATTTAAGTATAATGAAAAAGTAAATTTTCTGTCTCACTTTCTGGTGAATTGGTAACCAATCAAATGAATAAATTAATGACCCATCAAATCAAATCAATTTTTCTTAATAAAGAAAGATACGTTTCAGAATATCTTGAAACTTTTTCGAATATACGTTATGTCGGTAATCAACTTATGAATCACCATTTAGTTTATGGCACGAATACGATAAAATGAAACACTGTGCAATGCCACGATTGATACTCTTTCATTCGAAAATCATTCGACTCAAATAAATACGCAATGCAATTCCAACGTTTACAAATACCTTTTGCATATAGTTGTTCAAAATGAAGTTCAACAAATGTAATTCGAATTTATGGACTCTGAGTTCGAACAAGTTTTCTTTTTAGGAATCGATGTTTATTTTGGTTTAATTTGTGAAGGCCTCGAAAATGCAAAAGGCCCGGGTTCACTATTGGAAGTATTGGCCGATAATCGATTATTTTACAGAATGATTCGTAGAAATGAATATTCTTTGATAGAGAACATCAACGTTGAATGAATTCGGAACTTAAAAAAGTAGGAGGGTGGTATCCAAGACACGACCGCGAAGTTGACGTAGCACTACGATAGTTTTATATTTCATTTTGAGACTACAGGCTATATTTAACTTGAGCACGTTTTACTGTTGGCACGTTTGAATTTTGGCACACATGTGCCAAAAACGAGCGGTTATGGTTAATCATATTTTTAGTTTACTTGTTTGTTTAACCGATTTAAGCTCAACATCCACCAACAGAAAGGTATTTTGATTCTCAGTACAGAGAACCGTACTATGTCTCTAACTACTCGGGTGGTCATATCAAGTATCTAGGTCGTCATAGGCCATATGCGGACCTATCGCTGTTGAGTTCCGGATACTCTCAAATTATTGAGGTTACACTCATCAATCGACACCTATAACGACTTGGAACTAAAAATTGTTCATTTGTGGCCATATCTTCTGTTAAAGTCGTCATAGGCTACTTTGATTTTGTATTTGCAGCCTTCTATTTTAGAAAAAAACTCTCTTTAATATTGATGTATATCTTTCATCATTATACGCATTTTTTAAAAAAACACGCATAGGCAACCAAGATTTCAATTGAGTACGATTTAGCAGAATGTAAACTTCTTCCTATATATAATTGTCTTGTGATAGATTGCTCACTCGCCGATTCCAAAGCAACATTTTGTTCGCTTTAACTGTCTGTATCTCACAGGTGCTAAGCAAAGATGTCATATTAATTTAGGTCAATTTAAATATTTTATTTTTAGCTAAATCAGAAAAAAAATCACTTAGTTTCAAGAATTCAAAAAACTGCATAGATGCCATATTGAAAAGTCATCTGTCTGTTATTTTTAAAACTAAACCGGGCTAGAGTAATAAACAACATTAGCCTCAGCAATTAATGTTTGCATAGAGTTGTTCAATTACAAGTTAGTTTATGGAAGGTAATATTTGCTTGCAGGTGCTGACGTAAAAAAACTATTTTTAAAAAAATACATATAATTGTTAAAAACCCTAATATCAATATGAAATGAATTTGGTTTTTCTCTATACCGCAACCGCGGGATGCAACTAGGATTGTCATATTGAATTAAATTTATTTAGCTAGACAAATATAATCATCAGTACAGCTCGTTAAACTACCTGTTCAAAGATCTGTACGGAGCCTTTTGGTTCTCTATTGCTTTCAAACGCCCTTTATTTAGTTATTCAAATAAATCTGAGAAAAACAGAGTGTATACTCTATAGAGTGCAGAAATAAACAAGGAATTTTATCTGTACAATGCACCAAATTTATATACCCTAATATCTGCCTCTACCGCCACGTACAGAATTTTGCTGTCCTCGGCGGCACATTAGAAAGAAAAAGACAATTTAAAAGGCAATGCGATTGTCCTCTAGGTCGCAACGCGATAACTACGCGTTAGCTCAACACGCTTCACTGTGCGTCGACAACGGCAATGTAGTCTGCACTTGGCTCCGGGTTGTACTGCACTGATCTATTATGAATGTTGTTTGCGTTTTTCTTGCGTCTACGTAAATTTTAGAATCCATGTTTTCTATGCGCAGATTTCGAAATTATACAAACCGTGTATTTTATTTTTATTTAACTTCAAGGAAGGAAATACAAGAAAAATTATTTGTCTGCTCTGTCCATAATTCAAAAATTGGCTAATATGCCATAGGCATCGAATCGAGAAAAACGCATTTTAAAGTTTTTTGTCGGTACAACATATTTTTACTGTTCATGACAACTTTTTTATTTAGTATATCACCCTTCATATATGCTGGAACCTTGCCGTTGAGTTGAAACAGAGAAATCTGCAGGAAAATTCCATCCGCCACGTATTTTCAACGCAGTAGCCGTTTTTTTCAATTATAAACGAAAGGTCAGTTGACAAACCGGCGTGCAATTTGGCTAATATCCATACGATGTGAACTATATCGTGCTCGTTGGTGATAAAAATGGTTTTAAATTTAATAAAACAACATGGAAGCACAAGTGAGGATGAAAAGGACGACGAGACAATTTTGCAACAATATAACAATGTGACAAATATTTCATTAATTCATAATAATCTCACAATCCACTTTCCTATTTTTTCTCATCCAATCTAAAATGAAATCTGAATCTTCTCTTTATTAATATTACTTCTAATCAAAGAGCGAAATAGCATTTTTTCAAATGTAAAGATTTATGACAGAAGGAAACAGTCACACGTTTTGATCATTGGGTTTCGCAGCGCAACAAATAAATTCTTGCAGCATCAAATATTCTTCGTGAAAAAGTCAAATTTGATGCAAGGGCCTTACGATCGCTTACCTGTCGCCAGTAACCACCAGACTACAACACACTTTCGAAAGTTAGACGAAACACAGTACAGTAATAATACACTGGTTCGTGAACATGCCACAGGTTGAAACATATTGGATATTAGCCAACTTCTCAATTATTTTGGATATTAGCCAAAATTGTTTCACGTTTGCTGCCTTCCCAAATGCATTTTTTGACAATCGGCTCCCGTAGGGACCTAGTTTAGGGTATTTACCACCACGAGGAACTGTTTTCTCGATTTTGGTAAAAGTGGCATATTAGCCAATTTTTGAATTATGGGCAGTGCTGTTCTGATGAATTCTCGAACTATTCGTCGAATATCTCCCATCAATTTTTGCACAGTGGCAACATCAACCTATGCTATTTTTTTCCACCACTTCGCCATATCAGATGATGTTTTGATTGATTTGCCACACTTCTTCAATTTACGCTTGACTATTGCCCGATATCTTTCGATGGGACGAAACTGTGGGTAGTTTGGAGGATTAATCCTTTTTTCGATAACGTCTATATTAATCTGCTTGTACCATTCCAATACATCGCAGGCGTAGTGGCGGCTAGCTAGATCTGGCCAGAACTTCACGAGGTCTTCGTGTGACTGGATGACCGGCAAAACTATCTCCTGAAGACACTTCTCCTTATAAACTTCTCCATTCATTTTTCTCATCCCTCGCGTTCAATCTTGGATAACTTCTCAACGTGTGTACCAATCCTGACAAAATGTTCACCATTAAGTAAACAAACCTTCCAGATCCAAACCTTTTCATTAGTTTCTCGGTACGACAACTAGAAGCACTGCAGTAAATAAAAGGAAACACATATACAATGATACAATGAAGGTAATACAGCGTGGGCTGGACATGTAGCCAGAATGCCTTACAAGAGAGCCGCCAAAACTATATTCAGCAGAGATCAAGGAAGAAGCCGACGACTCAGTGATAGGCCTCACACTCGGTGGAAGAAGATACACGATCTGCTGGTGTAGGAGGTGAGTGAAGAACGGCTGCCCAAGACAGAAGAAGCTGGACATCTGTAATTCGTTTCACCTTTTAGACCTTAGGTCCGTCGGCCGAAAAAATAAAATTAGTAATTCATTGCGAGAACGGGTTTCCTTTTTTGTTCACTAATAGGGGGAATAGGGGCATAATGAGCCCCCTAACTTGGTTGCTTATTTAAGCATAGAAAACGACAAAGCATGGAAACGACGGCTGTCTTCAGTGCAAAACTTGAATTAACGGTACACTATTCACAAATTGAAAAGTTTATCGTATAATGGTGAAAAACACAAATTAGATTCAGGCATCAAAAACTAGCAATCAGTCGATGTGTGGGGCATAATGAGCACCCCACTGGGGCATAATGAGCACCCACGGGGTATAACGAGCACCCTTATAGAACATATCTTGAAACTGGCCAACGTTTGTCGCGAAATGCCGTGATACTTGGCGCCTTGTTTCGTGAATGTCCCGTCACGTCTTATGGTGGCCAATTCTTCCTGCAGTCCCTTTTTCTGACCGATTCGGTCTCAAAGATTTTCTAAAATATGTTCGCACCATCACTGTAATCAAACACTGACTATGGAAACAGACAAACTCACCAGTCTACTGAGATGAATTTCACGTAAGTTTATGTGACAAGGTGTGCTCATTTCACTCCACCTAAAGGTGACCATTTCACCCCTATCGAATTAGTTAAAGTTAACATGTGATTTTAACACTAATTATAGCTTAAAATCAAAACTTCAATGATGGCGAAATTTGGGGTACAACCCATACGTCATGTTGATGTGTCTACATACTTGATTGAGCCATGTAAACGGCCGTAGTAGCTTATTTTGTAGTGCGCAATAATAATAATTTTTCCAACATACGGGAACCAAGTTGATTTTTTCAAATTATTTCCATATTTCAAACAGACAAATCACTTTTGTTCTACATAAAGAGATACTGTAGTAACTACGGAAGAGTTCCACATACCACATTGTATTAAAAAATGCGTAGTTTCGCTTAAAAGAGGGGTGCCCATTTCGCCCCGTGTGCTCATAATGCCCCTAATCCCCCTATTTGGTTTATTTCTTGCTTTTGTGTTGTTTTTTTTTTGTTTTTAATGTATTATTTCCACTCTTTCTGTCCTAAATCGCTACTCCGAATTCTTTTTTAATTTCATTTGAGTTTTTTTTTACAATTCCCACTTTTAATAAATTTAGGTTATACAGTCATCCCAGTATTATGGGTCAACCAGTATTATGGGCCAGTCTGCCGTTTGTATTGCTTTATTACGTATGTCAATAACTTTTAATAGTCAAATTGAAGTTTGATGGACGTGAACAACATTTATCTATATGCATTTTGTGCGAAACCCTTGCACTTATGAGCTAAACTCTTAAGTTTCCTAATAAATGTCCGTAGACTCTCATCAGCTGATAATTTGTTGAATTTGTTGCTTCTTTGGCCAGCACCGTACTTCGAGACTGTCTGGGAGATATTGTCAAAACATATGAGTATTCATAACATGAGAAAAACAAACTTTGAAAAAAGGCTGAGCAAAATATTACAATAATGTGTTATCGGAATTGATTCAATGTCTTTCTGATAGTCGAACCTGCCTCTCGATGTAAACCTCACTGTTGGAATTACTCTTTAAAATAATGTCTCTGTCTTCAAAACAAAAAAACATTCGTCTGGCTCTTAATACTGGGAGCATTGGCCCATAATACTGGGAGAGTCGAAAAGTGACCCATAACATTTTGAAAATTTTTGATTAAATAAGTTGTGTATGAACAAAAATATATTTTCAACATCAAACTTCAATGTATTTAGCACAAGTTAGTAAAAAAGCGAAGGTTTAATCTTATTTTTTTGATTTTATATCGTTAATTTAAAAACTCAATTATGCTTAGCTGGCCCATAATACTGGTATGACTGTACTTGTATTTTTATTTGCATGTGCATGTTCAGATCAATTTAGGTTTTAACCCAAAGTCCACATTTATTTCTTTTTTACCTTTCGCCTAGAAAGGTATAGCAACTGGCAAAACCAAAGGTATAAAAGTGATCCCAAAGACTGAATGTCATATACCACTCGACTTAGTTCGATGAACTGAGCATTTTCTGTATATATATATATATATATATATATATATATATATATATATATATATATATATATATATATATATATATATATATATATATATATGTATGTGTGTATGTGTGTATGTGTGTATGTGTGTATGTGTGTATGTGTGTGTATGTGTGTATGTGTATGTGTGTGTGTGTATGTGTATGTGTGTGTATGTATGTGTTTCGGTATGTATACATATGTGTGTGTGTGTGTGTGTGTGTGTGTGTGTGTGTGTGTGTTTGTTTGTGTGTGTATGTATGTGTATGTGCAGTGTGTGTTTATGTCAAAAACTACACATTCGATTTTAACAAATCAAAATGAACGAGCTGTCTTTGAAACCCTCAACTTACAAATTTTGTAACGATTAAACATGTGGTTCAAAAGTTATGCAAAGAAACGTTTTCCATAGACAGTTTAAACCCATTCATTTATCTCAGAGCAGGTTGGACAGATTTGCACAAAACTAGTCTCAAATGAAGGGTCTCGTTACCCCATAGGTTGCTATTGAATTTCATCGCAATCGGTTCGTAACTTTGTCCGTTATTAATTGAAATGTGAAATCACATTATAAAAACAAAGCATATACCAAATTAAACCTACCTATTAAATTGATTTCTATTTAAAGCACCATGTTTCAAAATGTAACAATCACGAAACCTAATTATCTCAGAAACTACACAACCAATTACAAAACTGCTTTCAATTGAACGGACTGTTTTGAAAATCCTCAACTGATTTTTTTTTCACAACATTCATTTTACACGACACAATACAAAAAAAGTTAGACGGCGCCAATTAAATCTAGTGTCCTATTTTTAAAGTTTCTTAAAAACTAAGAGCAAATTCTTTATCCTCGCTGCCGACTACGAGAATCCTTTACTGATGATTAAATAATGATTAAACATGTGGTTAAAAAGTTATAAAAACGTATTCCGGAGGCTTTTAAAACTCACTCATTTATCTTATATATAGTTGAACCAATATTTACAAAATTAGTGTAGTGAAGGTCTAGCTACCCCACAAGATTCTATTGAATTTTATTGTAATTGAACTATTACTTTGTCCATTATGTACGAAAACGTGAAATCACGTTTTGAAGAGAAACCTATTCCAAAGACTACTTAAGCTCACTCATTTTTTCAGAGATGGTTTGATCGATTTTCACAAAATTAGTGTCAAATTAGAGGTCCAGCTACCGCATAATACATTATTTAATTACACTGTAATCAAACTGTAACTTTGCCCGTTCTGTATCAAAATGTGAAAATCACTGAACTTCATTGCCACAGAGCTACAGAACCGATCTGAACAAAATTAGAACCAAATGAACGGGCTACCTTCCAGCTATAGCTGGAAAGCATTTCTTAATTCATTTCGTAATTCCAGTTTTATTTCTAATTCATTCCATAGTTCCATTTTCAGTTCCATTCATCGTTATTTCCCAGTTTCATTGCCATTTTGTCTAATTTGCCCTGCTCCCATTGGCAGTTCTATTTTTCATTCATTGTTTTATTTTGACGTTGACTAACGTCTATATCGAAGTTAGGCCCCTGAATTTGAAAATCTAGTAATTCAACCAGGGAAAACCAGGGAAAAGTGGTCAGGTTTTGAGCGCTTATTTTGCAGTCATCTATAATCAGGTTTTCGAGGTTTTGGCATCAATCGATCAGAAATTCTTTTACGGTTAAATTTATGTAACAAAAACAAACTATTGTTTGAGATACACTATTGAAAAATTGGTAATTAATATCGATTGTCTAAATCATACCGCGCAGCCAATCACTACCTCTCTTCCCAAGCACAGTCGACACTAACGGATACAATCGATCTGACTTTGTTGTTATTGTTGTTGTCACTTTCTGTTTCCGATGTTTATGCTGCTGCTAGCGGAAAAAACCTTGCAAATATGCATCTTTTTGTTGGTGTTAATTTTACGACAGCGGCCGGCTCCCCATCATTTTAATTCCAAAACCGCACCAGTGACATGCGGACGCTAGGTGATAGCAGCTGAAAAGAGGAATAACAAAAGAGTACCGGTCATCTCGTGCCGGTTTCACCCGTAATGCTGGTGGCTGTAAGTAATACATGGCTACTGCAATATACTAAAATGACTGGAATTCTGGACGGAATAACCAGTAAACGAGAATAATCGGCAAATGGCACCTTCTGGTGCCTCGAAGTTTTATAATAGAAGCGGTTAATTGAATTTTCTGTTTTACAAAATGCTGTTTTATTCACTTATGTTCGAGCGTCTTGATAGAAAAATTTTCACTACACTTTTCACTTTTTATTCGCTTTCACTATTTAATTCTATCACTTTTCACTTTTCACTAATTCTATCACTTTTCACTTTTCACGAAGATGAAGGTAAGAAAAACGAAATGGAATATATTTTTGTTATTGGTGAGCAGAATGGATATAACAGAAGAACCATACAAGTCATTTATGACAATAAGAAACGAATCCAAAACAGGAAATCTCACACAACACTCACTCCGCTAACAGAAGATCGGAAAAGAGTAGTGGTTGAATATGACGTCAGTTTCACTCGTCAACTTCGTAGAAAATTTAGAAAATTTGGTATCGATATTATCTACAGTAGTAGAAATAATCAAATGAAAACAAAGTTGGGGTCTACTAAAGACACTATTGACAAATTACATAGGGCGGGTGTTTATAAAGTTGCATGTCCACATTGTGATAAAGTTTACATTGGCCAAACAAAAAGAAATTTAGACATCCGGCTTAAGGAACATACTTCAGAACTTGTAAAGGCTAAGAAAGACTCAGAAAAAGGAATAACTCACCATTTCAGATCCAAAATAGCCGAACATATATTTCATGAAGATCACGCTATGACTACCGACAACATTAGTCTAGTTCGATCAGTAACATCCCCTTGGAAATTAGATGTCGCAGAAAGTTTGGAAATTTTCAAACAAAACCCAGCTACCCTCCTTAACAGAGATCAGGGTAATCATTTCTCTTGGCTTTTTAAATTTTTACCGAAAACTCCCCGACAAGGCATGGATCACCAGGCCGCACATTTCTCTACCTAACTCAAGTTGTTTACGTTTTCTGAGTTAAAATTTGCCCCAGTCGTTTACCAAATTAGGTATAAAATTCTTGGGGTTTCGCTATTTTCTCCACTGTCCAAATAAGCACTGACGAAGGCACTATGCCAGTGCCGAAATACGTATTTGCAAGTGAAAAGTGATAGAATTAAATAGTGAAAGCGAATAAAAAGTGAAAAGTGTAGTGAAAATGCTGTTGCTAACGGAAAAAACCTTGCATAAATGCATGTTTGTGCTGTTGTTAATATTACGACAGCGGCCGGCGCAGCTTTCAAGAAAAATTTTTCCTTACCATTCCATCATCTACTTAGCTCCTCCTTCTTTCTAATTATCTGACGAAGCCTTGGTATAAAACGTACCGTTCGAACATTTCACCCCATCATTTTGATTCCAAAACCGCACCAGTGACATACGGACAATACGGATTTTTGTAATAAAGGCTTACAGCTATAGTAATTTTCTAGCAGTTTCGTCTAGTGCTAAAACGAATATATTGAGAATCTTCCCAATGTCTCGACACATGAAGATGATCTATAAGCGCAATTCTCGGAATACATCGAATTTCTTAATTCTAATGTTTGTCTTGTCATTTCAAACTACGAACAAATGCTTGTCTAATTCGAATACCTGGGAAGCGGGAATGCCAATATAAATAAGGTTTCATCCATATATGTCATTTATATTATTTATTAATTATTGTTCAAAGCGCTCTAATGTCAGCAAATGAGAAAGCACTGTTAGATGAAAAATATAGAGTCCTACGTCATGCGGTCGGGTCTTTAATACCACCCTCCTACTATTTTAAATACATGAAGTTATATGCTGGGCTGGACCTAACCTAGCATGAGCTTTATCTATTTAATGTCAAACAATTTTTAAATTTAAAATTTTTGCTTGAATCGTTCTGGTCTCCAATTTCAGATAGTTCCGTTGAGTTTGCTTTTTGCTTAGATAGGAAAATTTTACCCAATGCGCTAAATTAAATGATTGTCTTGGTAGTGCAGTTACGAACAAAGGTTTGATTCGAATATGTATGAAATGACAGCGATTAAATAAGAGAGATCCATTCTTCTAGTATATATTATAATTTATAACGTTTTAACGTCTCAGCATTCAGAAATACACTGTTAGATAAAATTGCAACCAATACTGGAGTTGCAATTCCCTCTACTATTTGTTTTAATGGAATTTAAAAATACGGTAGTCAACGTCATGCGGTCGTGTCTTGAATACCACCCTCCTACTATTTTCGCAGAGTCAAACCCATTCCTGTTCAATTTTTTTCCTAACTCAAATTTCAATTTTTCGTTTTTTTCAAACACGTTTCATATTAAAAGTATTTGACGAGAAAGATTAAACTGATTTTTCTTTTAAATAATGTAAGTATGTTTTGATCAGTCTGTTCCACCGTTAAAGCAGAGCTGGTTATAATTTATGGCATTATCGTATATAAAACTATTTATTCAATAAAATCAATCTTATTTATTGGTCCATTATAATTGCAACATTGCTGTATGATGAAAAATATTACCGAAGTGATATTCTCAATTTGATGAAGTGGTATTCCAAACAAGCATTTTTATGATAATAGTTGCAAGAAAAATAAAGGTTGAGTTGAATTTTAAACAGTAATTACTTTCCAGCACCTAGTAAACAACATAAACACAAATCATTCTTCTATGCAATAATTAGTGCTTGTATATTTAACAATCTCCACTTATCGATTCAGCCGTTCATGGCTTTAAGGTGGCTTGATTTCACAAAATCATCAACTACCCTCTCTGGTAGGGATGAAATGTGAGCAACACAAACTATTTCCCATTATGATCCCGACGGCCAAAACTAAATTCGTTTATTAATTTACCTTCCCTGCTCTCCAGCCCAACCGAGGCCGGGACAAGTTATTAAAAGTAACCCTTTTCCATGCAGTGCGTGCGGGTCGGCAGAAACACAATGTAGCAGAGTGAAACGACAACAACAATTACGACCATAATCGACTACCAACCCTTCGTCAGGTTTCGATCCCGACACCAGGAGAAAAACGAAGGCTTGACTTTCGGTAAAGCAATTTGTTCAATTGAAAAGGACACGCCGGTCCCGAGGAGAAATCAATCTCCGCTGCTGTGTACCTGGTCCTGTCCCTAGCAGTCGCAGGGCTAACGGCGGTTGATTTGCCCCTTTTTTGCTGGCTCCGTTGTATCTAGTTGAATAGAGGTATTTTAAAGTGAAGTCATAAATTTAAAATTTTATGACACTTTGAGATGAATGAAATCGAAGTTTAATTTGTCAAAACATTGTTAACGGATGTGTTGTAAGTGGGCTTGTTTTTATCGGCCGTTGACAAAGCTAATAAAGAGGGTAGATACCATTTTTCCGGCGGATGTGAAGAGGTCTAACTTTGCCGGGATTTCTGATAGTACAGAAACCATCGTAGTGAATATTCCCAGCACCCATATCAAAAATAAGGATTTTCCTTTTTTTATAGACAAACGTTGCTGTCGTGGAATGACCCATTCAGCTTTCCGAAAGCAATTTAAAAGTTAAAATTTTTTAATCAATAACTTCGTCGCAAACTTCTGTTTGGCAACGGCGCGGAAAAAAGGGAAATCTGCCGCGTTTATCAAGAAGCCAAAAAAAAAAACGGGAGCAATAAAAAGCATACAATTATTCAGACGATGAAACTGTCAGTCGCACTTGTATGTGATTTTTTGCCCATGCCCGTGCTTGCTGTGAAACTTCCTTTCCTTACAAACTCAATATAACCGATGCTGCCACCGTCACCCCCGCCCCATGTGTAGTTTTTTGCTGCTCTCACTCTCTCTCTGCTCAAAGCAATGGGTCGTGATTTTGCGGCGGCTGTTTAATCTCGCTGTTCGCTACGTTAGACGGCGCTTGGGTAACTGGAACCGATTTCGACCAGTTTAATCCTACTGAATCAATGCGGTTGAAGGAAGCCCAATGTGCTCCTCTCACCCTAGTACGTATGTTTGATTCACGGGTGGAACATTTTTATTTTGCCGTTCCACTAGATTAGCTTCATCCATTACAGTCATTGGCATTTTCGGTCGGACTGTTCGGGGCACAGGTCGTCAGTGTCTGCTGCGGTAGCAGTTGGTTGAACGCATTAATGGCCTTCCAGACGGCATGGCAGCCGCCCCGAAAATGGTTACAGATTGGCACTGAATACGTGCAAAATGGTTGATTTGATTAACTGATGCGGTGGCAGCCAGAAAAGCCAGATGAGGTTGATTTGGTTGAGATCAGGTTTTCGAAGAAGCAAAGAATTTTTTTTTGATCAGAATTGTCAAGAGCTCTGGCAGAAATGTAGAAAACGAATTTTCATTTCAAGTATGTGTCAAAGTTATCGAAAAAATGGCTGTTTCTCAAAATTTTGAGATCGATAGAAACAAATAATGAGGGTTAACAGGAGGGCAACAGTCGCCAAACGTTGAAATTTAAAAAAAAAAATAATGAAAAACTTGCACCAACGTAAGGCAGCGAAAAAATTAGTAAAAAATTATATTTCTTATTTCTTACTTTTATATTTCTAACTTTTTACTCCTAATATCTTACTCCTAATATCTTACTTCTTACTTCTTACTTCTTACTTCTTACTTCTTACTTCTTACTTTTTACTTCTTACTTCTTACTTCTTACTTCTCACTTCTCACTTCTTACTTCTTACTTCTTACTTCTTACTTCTTACTTCTTACTTCTTACTTCTTACTTCTTACTTCTTACTTCTTACTTCTTACTTCTTACTTCTAACTTCTTACTTCTTACTTCTTACTTCTTACTTCTTACTTCTTACTTCTCACTTCTTACTTCTTACTTCTTACTTCTTACTTCTTACTTCTTACTTCTTACTTCTTACTTCTTACTTCTCACTTCTTACTTCTTACTTCTTACTTCTTACTTCTTACTTCTTACTTCTTACTTCGCCTGTCTTCCTTTTATTTACTTTCTTACTTCTTTTGTTCAAGTCCAAGTACTCCAAGTACGAGTCCATGTCCAAGTTTAAATCCAAGTCCAAGTCCAAGTTCAAGTTCAAGTCCAAGTCCAAGTCCAAGTCCAAGTCCAAGTCCAAGTCCAAGTCCAAGTCCAAGTCCAAGTCCAAGTCCAAGTCCAAGTCCAAGTCCAAGTCCAAGTCCAAGTCCAAGTCCAAGTCCAAGTCCAAGTCCAAGTCCAAGTCCAAGTCCAAGTCCAAGTCCAAGTCCAAGTCCAAGTCCAAGTCCAAGTCCAAGTCCAAGTCCAAGTCCAAGTCCAAGTCCAAGTCCAAGCCCAAGTCCAAGTCCAAGTCCAAGTCCAAGTCCAAGTCCAAGTCCAAGTCCATGTCCAAGTCCAAGTCCAAGTCCAAGTCCAAGTCCAAGTCCAAGTCCAAGTCTAAGTCCAAGTCCAAGTCCAAGTCCAAGTCCAAGTCCAAGTCCAAGTCCAAGTCCAAGTCCAAGTCCAAGTCCAAGTCCAAGTCCAAGTCCAAGTCCAAGTCCAAGTCCAAGTCCAAGTCCAAGTCCAAGTCCAAGTCCAAGTCCAAGTCCAAGTCCAAGTCCAAGTCCAAGTCCAAGTCCAAGTCCAAGTCCAAGTCCAAGTCCAAGTCCAAGTCCAAGTCCAAGTCCAAGTCCAAGTCCAAGTCCAAGTCCAAGTCCAAGTCTAAGTCCAAGTCCAAGTCCAAGTCCAAGTCCAAGTCCAAGTCCAAGTCCAAGCCCAAGTCCAAGTCCAAGTCCAAGTCCAAGTCCAAGTCCAAGTCCAAGTCCAAGTCCAAGTCCAAGTCCAAGTCCAAGTCCAAGTCCAAGTCCAAGTCCAAGTCCAAGTCCAAGTCCAAGTCCAAGTCCAAGTCCAAGTCCAAGTCCAAGTCCAAGTCCAAGTCCAAGTCCAAGTCCAAGTCCAAGTCCAAGTCCAAGTCCAAGTCCAAGTCCAAGTCCAAGTCCAAGTCCAAGTCCAAGTCCAAGTCCAAGTCCAAGTCCAAGTCCAAGTCCAAGTCCAAGTCCAAGTCCAAGTCCAAGTCCAAGTCCAAGTCCAAGTCCAAGTCCAAGTCCAAGTCCAAGTCCAAGTCCAAGTCCAAGTCCAAGTCCAAGTCCAAGTCCAAGTCCAAGTCCAAGTCCAAGTCCAAGTCCAAGTCCAAGTCCAAGTCCAAGTCCAAGTCCAAGTCCAAGTCCAAGTCCAAGTCCAAGTCCAAGTCCAAGTCCAAGTCCAAGTCCAAGTCCAAGTCCAAGTCCAAGTCCAAGTCCAAGTCCAAGTCCAAGTCCAAGTCCAAGTCCAAGTCCAAGTCCAAGTCCAAGTCCAAGTCCAAGTCCAAGTCCAAGTCCAAGTCCAAGTCCAAGTCCAAGTCCAAGTCCAAGTCCAAGTCCAAGTCCAAGTCCAAGTCCAAGTCCAAGTCCAAGTCCAAGTCCAAGTCCAAGTCCAAGTCCAAGTCCAAGTCCAAGTCCAAGTCCAAGTCCAAGTCCAAGTCCAAGTCCAAGTCCAAGTCCAAGTCCAAGTCCAAGTCCAAGTCCAAGTCCAAGTCCAAGTCCAAGTCCAAGTCCAAGTCCAAGTCCAAGTTCAAGTCCAAGTTCAAGTTCAAATCCAAATCAATGTTCAAAAATCTCACAATTGTCAAAAATGGCCAAGAATTAATCCGACCAACATGTCAGAACCGATACAAATGTCATGAATGTCGAAAACGTCAAAAATGTCAGAAAAATCAAAATGGTAAAAAGAGTAAAATGTTAACATGTAGGAGTGTCAAGTTGACAAAATTTTCTAAAATATCAAATAGCCAAAACCTATTTCGATTCTAAACTATTTTAAACCTAATCCTTCTACAAGTGCTCACGATGACTTGTTTCTTAAAACAACCTCTCATTTCGAAATCATTTGTAAGGCTCTTTTCTGATTGAAATCTATGTGTAAAGTTATCGGTTTTAGATCGATCAAAGTTTTGCTTAGGACATAAAAATAAGCACTGTCTGCTAGAAAAACAAAGCGAAGTGCTTTAGTTATGCGCTGCAATCCTTAAATTTTGTAAACAAAAGCCTAACCGCTCTGGTGCTGTTAATAAATCATCACTCAACAGCAGACATAGTTTCACAAGAATTTCAATTCGTCATCAATCACACGAAACATTTCGCATGCTGTTGATGCCAATCATTATGCGAAACTTACCGTTCAATTGCACCGCCATTGCGAAAGATCCTCGGGGCTCACACCAATCGGGTGGCTCCGGCGATTGACCACTTCAATTATCCTCCAATTGCGCTGCCCGTCTGGCGGCAGCAAATCGACCCGAGAGGGAAACCGTTTACCAAATCTCCACGGCGGCGGTGTTAGCGACGATCATCATCAGGTGATTCTGCCTGCTGGTAATTGCAGAACACGACTTGAATGTGCGTAAATTTCTGTACAGCCACCGAACGGATGGCAACTAGAGATTGAACCGGTTGCTCATCGCTTTGGTAAAAACATCGACTCCCTCCCCCCGAGACCCCCAACAACGGGCCTACAAGTGGGCTCACATATGCAAGGTGTGGACTCACAGCGTGCCAAGCTGAGACCCAATTCGGATTGCAACACTAGCATCGAGTCCAAATCTGACAGAAACATTACCAAGCAAACCACCAGCAGTTGCTCCTAATTACAATTAGATGCTTATATGTGTGAATATCGGACTGTGGCGCACCGTTCGGGTTCGCAGCCAAGTTGTGAATGTGTTTACTGCCTGCAACCCTGTATGACCAATTTATTGGTTAAAGAAAATAATAAAAACCCTCGATCTAACCTAAATTTGAGCTGTTAAATTATGAAATTGCGCTCTTATCTAACACTGCAAAACAGTTATATCTCTTTCTCGCTGCTGGTGGTGGATCGCCAACGAAAGCGGTCCAGGAGAGGAGAAGACATACGGGCAACTGGCCGCTACGGAGAGTGAGAAGCTGCAATAAAATGCAGTTAGGTTGCTTTGCAGTTGGTCTTTGGCGTGGTTATTGCGGTCAGCTGATCTGTGACCGGTTACCGTCACCGGGGTGCGAACGCCGCCGTGCGGTTTAGCATGCATATTTAGAACGCAAACGAACCGGTTAGCAGATGTGCTGAAGGGGGATTTGAAAAAGGTGAAAAAAATCAAGAGGTGAGCGCGTGAAATGGTGCAAAATAATAACTGTGGGCTGACTGTGACTGTGTGGAATGTTGAGTTCACTTTCAACAATTGCTGCTTAAGCTGTTGATGATCGATTTTGCTAATGGCCACTTCAGCTAACCGCCAAGGTCGGATGTAATTGGTCCATAACTTGTACCATAAAATCACAATATACCGCTTACTGATTGCAAAAGAGATCGTTTCTCGGTTATTTGACTGAACTCCATTTGAAATCTTTCTAAGCAATCAGAGGAATCAATGATAAGTTTTCATAATCCATAATTGAACATTATACATTCCGACTATATGACTTGAACCTGAGCTTCAAAGATATTAGCTTTTTTATAGACGTGGACTTCATGGACCTGAATTTAAATAACATGGACTTCATGACTTCTTGTAGTTGAACTGTCTGAAGTAAATTTTGGCTTTGAGCTTTTTAAATTAGTGACTTTCGAACTTGTATTTCTTGAACTTGGATTTCCGTGACATTCGCTTGCTGAATTTGGACTTTTTAGACTTAGATTTCTTGGTTTCGTAGTTCGATTGAAACTTTTTGTGCTTGGACTTCACGGCCTTGGACTTTATGGACTCAAACTTCATGGATTGTAATCCAACGGGCCAACGAACAATGAGTCGGGCTACTTGCACTTCTGAGACCTGGATTGATTGGAGTTGAACTTTTTAAGCTATAACTTTGCAGTCATGAACGAGCTTAATCTTTTCAAACTGGTTTTGTTCTAACTTAGATCTATTGCAAATGGGCTTTTTAGAATTAGATTTAATCGTATTGAAGTTTGAAAGCTTGGATTTCTGAGACTTGAGATCAATCAATTTGAACTTCTTGTATCAGGATTCCATGGATTGGAGCTTCCTGTACTAGAATTAATTTCTTTTACAGTTTTTGGCTCTAATTCCGATGATTTCTAAGCCAAGTATTAAACTTCATTGACGTGAACTTCATGGATTTGGACTGCATGTACTTGGCCTTTATGAACTTCTACCCTATAAACATAGAATTCGTGAATTTGAACTTCATGGGCTTGAACGACATTACCGTCGACTTCATTAATGTGGATTTCCTTAACTTGGATTTCATACACTTGAAATTCTTACCCTTCTACTACTTTGACTTGGTTTTTCTGGGAATGGATTTCTTTGATTTAGGCTTCTTTAACTTGTGTTTTCTTAATATTAGGGTATCTACAGCTTAGACATTTTAGAATTAGACTTCTTAGTCATGTACTTGAATTTCATGGACTGGAACTTCATGAACTTGGATTTCGTGAAATTCTACTTTATGAACATAGACTTCATGGAGCTGACCGTTATGAGGCTCTCTTAGTCCACACCAAAAACGCTCAGAGAGGAATGAGAGTATGTATAACTACGGTCTCTTTCTCCACTTTATGTCAGTTTTTTTTTTGTTAATGCATGCCCAGTTCTATTCAAAAAGGCTTCGAAACAAGGAGCATTCCGTAAGTGCATTGTACAGTTCGCTATAAACTGCACAGCAATTTTGGCAAAGAGACCACGGTGAACCATATTGAAAGCGAAAATCTTTCGGTTTCGACTGTGTGTAATTTGCTGCCAACCTCAACAACAATCCGCCAGGAAGGTAGTGGAAGACCGGCCAGAGTAGTGAACAGCAGTGTGTCCCAAAAAATTTTTGATAAAACCCTTCAAAACACAAATAAAAAAATGTTTGATCATGAGCTGAAATTTGCATTGCAAAGCGGGATTTACGACGAAAATTTACATAAAAAAACTAAATTATTCCACCTAGCGGTCAGACTCAGCCTTTCTCATTCAAACTTATTATTTGTAAACATAGATTTAGATGAATGCTTAAATCCAAAAAGGTATATTCACTCTTTGGGTTCTAAAATATTGATGTTGTAATAAAAGTATAAAAAATGAAATTTGACGTAATGTTAGTGCTTCAGAAATAGCGAAATATAAGAAATGACTCTTAATTTCGAACAATTTAATCACGAGCGATACCGGGAACGTTCAAATAGTACGATACCACATTTAAATCATGTTGAGGCCATATATATCGATCAAAGCAGCTATAGTGTTGAATAGTCTTTGAATTTCTTTTCTTTACAAAACTTTTGAACAGTATATCAAATTTTAATGAAGTTTGTTATTTGTAAGTTTGAGAGATGACTCGTTTGTATGACACTAGTTATGTTCAAATAAGTCGTGTAATACTTGAGATAATAGACTTTCGTTGTTTTACAAATTAAAACATACACAGTACCAAAAAATGAAATTTACTACTAATACAAATGAAAGCACATAACGATTTCTAGCACATAAAGTGAAAAACATATACAATTTCACATCGTAAATAATGTACAATACAGAATCGTTTTAAGACATGTAAATTTGTACGTTAATTGATATAAACTTGAAGCTTCGAATATAAATATGCATGCAAATGAATTCATTTACTTTGCATGTGAATATAATGCCACACGGAATATCACGTGGTTTCCAATGCTCCATTTATGTGCATTTAAAGTAATGTAAATTTTCTTTAATGTGTAACGGTTGCTTAAGTTTGATTACAATCAAATCAAATGGGAACGTATGGGGGAGCCAAACTTTGAAACCACGTGTTCAATCATAATTCATCAGTTAACCCTTAACTATCCCGTTCATTCGTTATCAATATTGTTCAAATCTGTTGTGTAGTTTCTAAGATAATGAAGTTTAGTGATTTTCACATTTTGATACATTACAGGCGAAGTTACAATCCGATTACAGAAAAATTCAATAGGGTGTTATGAGGCAGCTAGACCTTTCATTTGATACTAATTCTGTGGAAATCGGGTCAACCATCTCTGAGAAAAGTGAGTGAGTTTAAGTAGTTTCCGGAATATGTTTCTTTTCATAGCTGGATTTCACATATTTAAACTTAACAGGAACAGTAATAATCCGTTCGCAAAAAAAAATAATTAGGGTCTTATGGGGCAACAAGACTTTCCATATGACACTGATTTTATGAAAATCGGTCCAGCCATCTTTGAGAAACATGAGTGAGATTAAACAGTCTCCAGAACACGTTTCTTTCTGTAACTTCTGAACCATATGTTCAATCTTCATCAAATTCAAAAGTTGAGGGATTTAGGTAGCTCGTTCATTTGAAACCAATTTTGTTCAAATCGGTTGTGTAGTTTCTGAGATATTGATGTTTCGTGATTTTCACATTTTGATACATAACCTCTAAACTAGAAATCATATTACAATAAAATTCAACAGGGTCTTATAGGGCAACTAGACCTTTCATTTGCAATTGATTTCACTGAAATTGATTCAGCCATCTCTGAGAAAATCGAGTGAGATTGGGAGAGCGTTACACACACACACACACACATGCAGAAAATGCTCAACTCGTCGAACTGAGTCGAGTGGTATACGACATTCGGCCCTTTTGAGCACTTTTATACCTTTAGTTTTTGCAGTGATTGCTATACCTTTCTAGGAGAAAGGCAAAAAGTGAAATGATAGAAATGACTTTTAATTTCAACTTCAATCCCGAGCAAGGCCGCAAACATTGAAATAGTACAATACTAAATTTAAATGATGTTGAGGCCACATATTTTGATCGTAGCTATAGTTTTAAACAGTCTGCGGGTTTCGTTTCCCTCTATAACTTTCAAACTACATGTTTAAACATTATGAAATTCATTGTTTAAGGGGTTTTAAAGCCCATTAATATGAATTCATTTATGTTCATTGCTTCTGAGATATAAAAGTGTTTTTCACATTCTGACGCAGCGCTAAAACTAAAAGTTTGATTACAATGAAATTCAATAGCAACCTAAGCGGCAAATAAACCCTTCATTTGACACCAAGATAGGAAGAATCGGTCAGATCATCTCTGAGAAAAGTGATTGCGAAAGAAAGGTGCACGTACACACGTACACACCCACACACAAACATATACACCTATACATGCATACATGCAGAAAATGCTCGTTTCGTCGAACTGAGTTGAGTAGTATATGACATTCGGCCATTTCAATCATTTTTCTACCTTTTAATTAGCCAGTGATCGTTAGGAGAAAGCTAATATGTTTACTTTCATCATGTGATTTCACGTTTTTATGAACAACGGACACAGTTACAATCCGATTGCAATGAAATTCAATAGCAACCTATGGGGCAACTAGACCTTTAATTTGACACTAATTTTGTGAAAATTGGCTCAGCCATCACTGAGAAAAATGAGTGAGTTTAAACAACCTCAGGGTAACTTTTCTTTACATAACTTTTGAACCATATGTTCAATCATAACGAAATTCAAAAGTTAAGAGTTCTGGGGACAGCCCAATCATTTGAAACTAGTTTTATTGAAATCGGTTGTGTGGTTTCTGAGATATTGATGTTTCGTGATTTTTACATTTTGATACATAACCTCTAAACTAAAAATCCGATTATGGCGCAACTAGACCTTTCATTTGCAATTAATTTTATGAAAATCGGTCCTGCCATCTCTGAGAAAAGTGAGTGAGAAAAAAAAGTTGCACATACACACGCACATACACACATACACACATACACACATACATACATACATACAGAAAATGCTCAGTTCGTCGAAAGAGGTCGAGTGGTATATGACATTCGGCCATTGGGACCACTTTTATACCTTCGGTTTTTCCAGTGATTGCTATACCTTTCTAGGAGAAAGGCAAAAAGATACTTGATATCTTATTGGGGAGCTGAGATATTGGCATTTTATGTGTGATAGAAAACTATGCATTCTAACAAATATGTTTAATAACTGTTTTATTTTGGGAGATAAAAAATAATAATGTTCAAACAACAAATGCGTTTTTGGATGGCTGATAACTTAGTAGAAGGTTTGAAAATTCGGAAAAGTCTGCGAAAAAAGTTAGATCGAAAATTGTGATTTTTAATGCCTTCTAATAGAAAACTCAATGTTACACGTGATATGTAAGAGATAGAAACATGATGTCTTCGGTAAAGTTTCTTGTTTTAAGATAACCTAAAGCTTTGTCGAAGACACCTTGCGTCTATCCTATTCTGATTAATAAGTAATTTTTTATCTCACTCATTGGTGGATTGATCACCCATCTTTCTATATTCAAAGATGCATTTTTGAATATCCTGAAACATCTCCGAACATACCTTAGGGATCATCCATTAATGATGTCACGCGTTTAGGGGGGGGGGAGGGGGTTTTGATTATTGTGACATTTTGTGACATAGGGGGGGGGGGGTTAGCTTGAGTGTGACATTACTTTTCAACTCAAAAAAAAATAAATAAATAAATAAAAAACGTTCGTTAATTCTGTTTCACCGAGCATGTTCGTTTATGAATGACAGCGCAATTTCATTAATTTTTAGTGTCTCTCAATCCAATCAATACAAAAATTGTGACAAAATGTAAATTAGAATGCTTGGCTATACATGTTACAGAGAAGATTTCCGAATAGAATAGAGAAGATTCCGAAAAGATTGAAGAAGAGGAACTAAATATTGATGGTCTTTCAAAAATCAGCAATGCTGCTGCAGTTACTGTCTCGGCTTTCTATGTCGTCGATATGCGACTAAATCAACGGCATCCTTGGACTAAGAAGTGAACGCCTTTTCTAGTTATCTTCTATATTTTTTTTTTCCTTTCACTTTCAGTTTTTTTTTCAGTAAATAGTTCTTATTATGAAAAAATGCATTCCTAACAAATTTTCGTAATTAAGGGGGAGACAAGGAAATTGTGACAGCTTGTGACAAGGGGGAGGGGGGGAGTTGATTTTTCCCAAATTTTGCGTGACATCATTAATGGATCGACCCTTATGGCTATAATCAACATTTGAATCACTATTTAGAATTTTTTTTGCACAAACGGCAAAATAAAACACTGTGCAATAGAGATATTGACCTTTAATGGCATTTTTGACAAAATGCTTTGTTTTCTATCACATGTATATACGCCAATATCTCAGCCCCCCGATAAGATATCAAGGATCTTTTTTATGTAAATTTTCGTCTTGAATCCCGCTTAGCTGTAAAAATTTCAGTTCTTGATCAGAAATTTTTTTATATGTGTTTTGAAGGGTTTTATGTTCAATGTTCAATGGGCTCTGTGAGTCAAATAATTAAATGTGATGCCTAACCAAACCATGCAAAATATTCAAAAACAATCCCTCAAGAATAAAAAAAAAATGGAAACATTTAGGAATCGAACAGAATTGAAAAAAGTGCAAAAGAGTGGGTTTGTACCTTAAAAAAGTCATTTTTTCATAAATCAACTATGGGCAACCTGAAAACCTTTTTTAGAAAGCCGAAATGTTCTACAAAAATGCTATAAATAACATTATCTTTTTATTCAGGGCTGAGCACCTTGACTTTTTCAACATCGATTTTTTTGAGACACCCGAGTGCACAGGAAAGGACTTTTCTTTTGTGTCAAAAACATGGTTCAAATATAGTGGTCTGGCTACCAATCAAGAAGTGAATCAACGAACAGCAAACAGTTGATTAGTAGCATCAATAAATGCATTTGAAAAGACGACGTAAAGGCCGTACGACGCTCTTGTTACGGCATCATGAGAAAGCTTCGTCGGAAGGCCGGTAACGGACCTATCTCAAAGGGCCAATTTTTTTTCGTTCATAATGAGTGTATCTTCATGAGAAATGAATCAGTTGTTCTTTAAGTTCATCCACCTTTTTGACAGCAGTAGAAAAAAATTAGTCACGACTTTGAACTTCTTGAATGCATAGTCCATGGATTCAGACTTCACAATCGTGGACTTTTTGGAATTCTTCCACTTGTACTGTATTAGACTTCTGAAATGAATGCTTTGAACTAAGTTTTGGACTTGAACTTCTTAAATTTGTAACTCTGGGACTTGTATTTCCGGAACTTGGACATTTTAGACTACACATCACTGAATTTAGACCACTTAGACATGAATTTCTTGGTATCGGCATTCGACTGAAACTTGTACTTGGACTTCATGACCTTCTCTGCGTTATGTGCGCCCTGAAAGTTTATGGGTTTAAATATAATTAACCTAGACTTCTTCTTAGATTTAGACTTCATTGACTCAGGTTACTCAACCTTCTGATTCCTAGAATATTTGAACTTGGTAAAAAAGCAAAGCAAAGCCTTGGTGCTACATTCCGATTCGGAACTCGACCTTCTGGTATAGTGAAGGATTATACGTGTCATGTACCATTTTGAAAGCATAAAAAAAAACTATTTATTTATTTGTTTCGTCAATCATATATGTAGACTGGTTACAATAATTTCTAAACTATACACGAACATAAAACAAATTAATTTTGTGTCCTCAGCCTCAAGGACTTGAAATACTGTTTTAGTTTATACCGGGACATCGTAAAGTCAATGGCTTCGCAGTGTTGATTATAAGAATTCATCATACTATTTATAGGTCAATTTTTTGCGTATTCCGTACGATGATGGTTAAGAGCAAATAAGCTACGGTGTCGAAGTTGTCGAATGGGTGCATAAAAGTTCAATTTAGAAAGTAGTACTGCTGAGTCAACGTTCTGCGAAACGATATCGTTTACAAATGAAGCCATCGCGTACTCTCGCCGTTCTTTTAATGTTTGAATGTCAATCAACATGCAGCGTGCTTCATATGACGGAAGACGATGTGCGGTCCAACCAAGCTTACGAAGAGCATATAGTAGAAATTGCTTTTGTACTGATTCTATTCTTTCTTCATGTACGCCAGGTCGAGGAGACCACACAATGCTACAGTATTCCAGTATTGACCTCACATAGGCAATATACAAAGTTTTGATAGTGTACGGGTCTTGAAAATTGTAGCAGAAGCGTTTGATGAACCCTAACATGTTGTTTGCCTTGTGTATGATAGTGTTATAGTGGTCGATGAAATTAAGTTTAGAATCTAATATTATTCCTAAATCCCTTACTTTATCACATTTCTTCACATTCTGATCCCCTAATGCAATTACATTTTTGGGCGTTGTTAGTTTTCTGCTAAAGGATATTACATTGCATTTTTTTACATTCAATTCAAGTAGGCTTTTCTTACACCAGATGTAAAATGTGTGGATTTCATTCTGAAATACATTGATGTCTTCTTGACTTTTTATTTCCAAAAACAGCTTCATGTCGTCGGCATATATTAGAATTTTATTATTTTTGAGGATGAAGGAAATGTCGTTTACGTACAAAATAAAAAGAAGTGGTCCTAAGTGGGAGCCTTGGGGAACACCTGAAGTAACTTGAATGGGATTTGACTTTTTTCCATTAAATTTTATTATTTGTTGCCTGTTTGTTAAATATGATTCAAGCCACTTCAGGAGACCAGACTCAATTCCAATTTTTTGCAGTTTAAAAAGTAGCATTGGTATGTCAATACGATCAAATGCTTTGCTAAAGTCTGTACAAAGAGCTTCAACATGGTTCCATTATCCATTGCATTCAATGAGTAATCTACGAATTCAAGTAAATTTGTGGATGTAGAGCGGCCTTTGAAGAATCGCGGTCGCGATTTTCTTCGTAAAATGTGGTATAGATTTTCTGGAAAAATTTTGCAAAGAGATTGCAATTTTTCTCCGAGCTATCACCAACATGTTCATCGAGTTGCAATATTGATGGAAAATTGTCTGATTTTAGTTTTGTTTTGACGTAATTGAAGAAGTTCTTTGGACAAGACTTAATTTCTAGTTCAGTTTTTGCATTGAATTCTTCAAATGCATCACTGATTGCAAAGTTCAGTTGATCACATATTTCCAAAGAAATTGCTAGATTTTCACTGCAATTGTGTTTTTTGAAAATTTTGTGGGCTTTTTGTTTGCGGTTTTATAAATTTTTTTATTTGTTTGTTAAACCAGACTGGATGTTAAGTGTTAGCGTGGCGTCGTTTCTTCTTCAATGGAATCTCTTGAGAGATGATGTTGTACAGAATTTTGTAAAAGACGCTAACAGATGATTCGACATTTCCTTCATCTCTAAAAATTTGTTGCCAATTGACACAGTTTAATTTGTTTTTAATATTTGCATAGTTCGCGAGTTTGAAATCAAGGACTTCCTCATACTCACAGTCGTTGGGTCTTTGATATTCATGTAGAAATAAAGAATATTCAATTGCTGTGTGAAAATTTTCGTTTTTCCACAGTGGGTTAACTGATTCGGTCACACAGAAATTTTCATGGATATTCGTTAAGAGTAGGTCCAAATAGCAATTTTCACGGTTTCTTACATGGTTAATCTGGTTCAAACCTAGTTTAGCAAGTTCGTCAAACATGAAGTGCAAAGTGATGTTATCTCCAACGACTGGGAGTAGGATGCTTTCGTTTTCAGGGTCCAAGATGAAGTCAGCGGTGTTTTGATTGAAGTCCCCATAGATGTGAACTTTCACTTCTGGAGGTAGTTCAGATAAAAATGTTTCTGCGCAATTAAAAAACTTTTCATACGTAATTTTATTACCGTTATGTGGAGGAAAGTACACAAAGGCGAATACGTGTGTTTCACCTGCTATGTGCGATTTTATCCAAATGTGCTCGAATTCTTTGAATTTAGGTGCAGCAACAGTTTCTGAATTAAAATTCACAGAGACCGCTATGAGGACTCCTTCGCCTGACTTCTTTTCGGATTCTTGAGGTTTCCTGTCATTCCTGAATAAATCAAACATATTTCCAAAAATTTCTTCACTTTTGACACTTTCATCCCAGTTTGTTTCAGTCGCCAATATGACTGAAAAGGATGAGCCTAAAAGATTGTTGTAAATTTGTTTCATTTTGGCTGGGCCTTTCATGCGATTGAAATTTTGACAATAAACCAAAATTTAAGTCGCATTTTGTGTTGGTGATGAAATTTTTGGGGATATGGTGGTTGACGATGTTTGAGGGTTGGTGAGTGTTACCTGTAAGTCTTCTTCTTTCTCATCGAAAGGGGTCGTTATTTCCGAAAACTCGGTTTGTAAAATTTGTCGGTGCTTTCTCTTAGTTGTTGTAGGCGGTGTGTTCGTTCACTGGATAACGATGTCCGATGAGACTACAGGTCTGCTAAAGCGTCATCGCGTGATATTCCCAGTTCTTCATGTACGTCCAGAAAAATTTCACGTAGCAGGTTTAAGTCAGTTGGTAGTCCTTCAGCTGCCAGCATCACCGATGCACTAATTTTGGTGATTCCTCGAATGCATACCGAACCAATCACATGGTTGCTTTTGTGAAGATGAATTAAGATGCTCAATTTTTTTTACAAGTAATTCCTTTTTTCCAGTTTCGCAAATGTACGAAAAATGAATCTTATTTCGTATTGGCAACCAGTGGACCTGAATTGATGGGATTGTCATCCATGGAACAAAGAAAAACACTGGATCGTGTTGCGGTTTAGGAGGAAAATGACCAAATACTTCTCGTGTCGTATGGAAAAAGAAGATGCAGCGCACTCTCTGCCACGCAACAGTTTATTGTGCTGGGTGGCTGTGGGACAAAAAACGCTGATCATGCTGACTGGTTGCAGACATGAGAACACAGTTCGAAATACTGCTGTAAAGTCGAGTTAACCGTCTTTGTTAAGCCGTTCCAACTGTTGAAGAAGTGTAATAAGGTTTCTGGAACAAGTTCAGTAGCAAATTTTGACCACAGTTGCAAGTTGATAAAAATACTCTTGATTAAATTTGATTATATTAGCTTACTCGAAAAAAAAAAATATCGGTCGGAGTTGCGGAGCATCGATCCTTGTAGGTACCTCTCGCTCTACCAGCTAAGCTACACCCCCACGCAAGAAATGTTTTTCTACCGAGCTGCTGCTGAAGATGATGAGAATAACAGCGAATGAACATTCAAAGAAGCAAAAATTAAATGGAAAAGCAGCGCCTCGCTTTCTAATGTTTTTTTTTTACACCAACCCAAGAGACCTAACTTTTTTTGGTAGGTAATTCTTTAGCCTGACACATAGGGCTGTAAATCAAAAATTTATTATCGGAAAAGTGACGTACACAAATTAATTTACGCTAAAAATTTAGATTTTAGAACCCCTCACCTTTGTGTAACAATAAGTAATGAACCCCGCCCTCTTCCCTTCATAACTACGTAATTTGTGTACGACGCCAAAGGGGACGAAGTTTGTGCCTTTTTAAATGCTTATCATATCGTCAAGCCTTGTTAAAACTTCCTCTGATTTTTCGCTTGTTGGTTTTCCCTAAAAAGGTCGACAGAATAGTATACCGAGAGAGCAGGGAATGCACTTTTTGGGCTATAAAAGAGCCTCCTTCTGGTTAAACTATTTACATCATTTTGGCGGAAGGTGAGACGGGTCAAGCCAGTATCTGCTGGCTTTCCAGTTTTGCTTTCGGCTCAAACAAATTACTTTCATATCTAAGTAGCAACGCGGTAGCAGCGAACGTTTCGATTTGCCGGTAGAGGACTTCGGCCTTCTCTCCCACGGTGAAGCTTTGCGCTATTTTGGCAACAACACAAGGAAGCATTCGATTTTGAGCAGCAGCTTTGGAAGTGAATGCTTTCTTACTCTTATCAGTCAGTGATATCGTATGTTTATGTCCCAGACACGGTCATATGGGAAAAAAGCGATGGTGTTATTTTTTCGTTCCCATGCACTTTCTGTGTTCCTTATGGGTCCTATAAGAACCGTGTAACTTTTCAGATCGATCGGTGGAACTATATTTTTGCGCCCGATTTTAAAAGTTTCTATACGATTTTATAAGGGTGAATTCACTTTTTCAAAACTTATTCCCTAGAGATGTTCAGTTGGCTTCTAAAAATATATCGATACATGATATTTGCAGGAAATTTTTCTGGGAAGAACTCTTCTTAAGACAGTAAGGCGCTACGATGCTTATAGAAAAAGTTATTCACCCCAAACTGATTGAATGTCTGACGAACGGCTCACCATTGAATTTTTCCAGCAAAACTGCTACAGCATGCTGCTATTGCACACTTGCTTAAGAATGAGAAATAATTTTTCGTGGAAGTAAGCTGCAAAGTGTAATTTTTACTCATAGTATTTTCGGAGAAGCCTCCAAGAAAAATTTTCCACAATATCATTTCTTGTCATATGATTGAATTAGCAACAGCAGCATACTGCAGCGGTATTGCTAGTGAAATTCAATAGTGAGCCGATCGTCAGACATTCAATCAGTTTGAGGTGAATAATTTTTTCTACAAGCATCGTATCGCCTTACAGTCTTCAGAAGAGTTTTTCCCAGGAAAATTTCCTACCGATATCATGCATCGATATGTTTTTAGGAGCCAACTGGACATCTCTTAAGAACTAGTTTTGAAAAATGGAATTTTCCCACATAAAATCGTATTGAAACTCTCAAAATCGGGCGCAAAAATATAGTTCCACCGATCGATCTGAATAGTTACACAGTTGTTATAGGACCCATAAGGAACACGAAAAGTGCATGGGAGCTAGAATTTATTTTTTGTCCCACCCTAATGTTTATGTTTAAATTAAAAGCTGATAGCCCTTCAATAAATCGTTTACGCGAATATTCGAAAATACTACACTCCATTTTTGTAAATGCTTTAACAAAAGCTGTCAATTCGTATTCACAGATTCTGGTTATATTGTATGAAAATTATGTGCAAATTATGGAAACTTTTATATTTACTATGAAAGAATCTTGACAAAAATGCGGAGCCCTCAAAGCACTCTTCGACTATAAAAGAGTGCTTCAGGTCAAACTAATTATATTCGTCAAACTAATTCCTTTCGTTTCGGTGAACGGACGAACGGTCCTATATTAACAGTGGTGTAACGGGCTGTGACAGTATCGGCTGGCGCTTTTAGAATTTGCTTTCAATTTGGTTTAAGCAAATCACTTTTTTCCAGTGTGTGTTGTCGGAGTACCTCATTCGCTCATTGTCGGGGCAGCATAAAGGTTACGATCAGCATCATATGCAATTCTGAACTGCAAACTGCCCTTTTAAGGGCACTTAAACAAATAATTGAAGAATAATCATTTTTTTGAGAGTCAGTTCAGACAGTGATATTGTACTTTTATGTGCGAATTATAAACTTCTGGCTCGTTTGCACAGCTTCTGGTCGTTTGCACAGTAATTCAAATATATAGCATCGTTTCATGTTTAATCTTTGAATGTTCATTTGTTATTATTTTCGTTCATGTTTAGCTGGCCTCTTTTAGTACAGAGATAGCAGTGATTTTATCACGGTCCAAAAAACATCTTCTCGTGAATCGAATGAAACTGTGGATTTGGTGAAATGATAAAAATAAGAATTTTTTGTTAGATTTCAATGGTATTCAATGAAAAATACTAACCTCCATCATTTCCTCGAATCCACGCTAGATTCAACGGAAAGTATTTTTTGACCGTGATTAAATCGAAACGACAATGTATATATTTGGTACTCCAGTACGGTACAAAATGAGCAAATCGTCTCCTACTCAAAGTATTGCAGAATTATTTACATTTACAACACTTTAGTATTTTTCTCGTACAATAGACTCCCAGCGTTTATTTAATGAAGACTTTTTTGGTTTGAGCAAGCAACTCATGACTCATGATTAAAACCCTCTCAACAATGCATTTGTTAATGTTGTGCGCAGTTCTACGTCGGCTATGCAATCGTGTCTTTCATAAAACTTCCTACTTTTTAGCAAAAGTTTTGTTCCAACTTCAAGTTTATTTAAACAAAAAATTATTTATAAATTATCTAAATTTATTTGGGATTTTTTTTGTAGTAAAATAACAACTTTTCTACGGTGTTAATTTTTTGCAAGGCATTATTATTTCCTCACAACTCACTCTCAGATTGTCAGATCAGATTGACACAATCAAATGTTACTGAGTTACAATGTTTTGGGTATAGTCTATGTCAAAATGCATACGGCCTTTCAGAAAATTGCTGTTGAGACTTTCACTCCCGTGGAGTGTTTTGCTAGGAAAGTCTTAGAAAGCCGATTTTTTTAAGTTCGATTGAACTGAAATTTTGCATCGGGATTTCTATCGAGAAGACGAATCTTCTGAGCTCGCTAAACGACATTTAAAATGTCGATTTCTATTGGTATCCTACTGCTCAGTTCTGTTTATAATGACGTCGAAATAAAAAGCATTGTGCAAGAGCATTGTACAGGTTTAGCTCAACTGCACAAAAATCTCGGCAAAAAAGTTACTGCAAATAGATTTAAAAGAAAAATATTGCAGAAGCGACTGTGTATTAGGGTGTCCCAAAAAAATCGATGTTGAAAAAGTCAAGGTGCTCAGCCCTAAATTGAAAGATAATGTTATTTATAGCATTTTTGTAGAAAATTTTGACTTTCTAAAAATTTGTTTTCAGGTTGCCCAAACGTGATTTATGAAAAAATGGCTTTTTTAAGCTACAAACTCACTCTTTTGCACTTTTTTTAATTCTGTTCGATTCCTAAATGTTTCCATATATTTTTTTATTTTTGTAGGGTTGTTTTTGAATATTTTGCATGGTTCAGTTCAGCATTGCATTCAGTTTTTTGACTCCCAGAGCCCATTAAACATCATGAAATATATATTTTTTCTAATAATTTTTAGATAAAACCCTTCAAAACACAAATAAAAAAAATTTTTGATCAAGAACTGAAATTCTCATTACAAAGCGGGATTTACGACGAAAATTTACATGAAAAAAGATACTTGATATCTTATCGGGGAACTGAGATATTGGCATTTTTCTTTGTGATGGAAAACTATGCATTTTAACAAATATGTTAAATAACTGTTTTTTTTTTGGGAGATAAAAAATAACTATGTTCAGAAAACAAATGCAATTTAAGATGTCTGATTACTTAGTAGAAAGTTTAAATATTCGGAAAAATCCACGAAAAAAGTTAGAACGAAAATTGTGATTTTAGTGCCTTCTAATAGAAAACTCAATATTGCTCGTAATATGTAAGAGATAGAAACATGAGGTCTTCGGTAAAGTTTCTTGTTTTCAGATATCCTAAAACTTTGTCGAAGACACCTTGCATCTATCTTATTTTGATTAAAAAGTAATTTTTTTATCTCACTCATTGGTCGATTAATCACCCATCTTTTTACATTAAAAGATGCATTTTTGAATATCCTGAAACTTTTTCGAACATACCTTATGGCTATATTCAACATTTGAATCACTATTTAGGAAATTATATGCATAAACGGCAAAACAAAACACTGTGCAATGGAAATATTGAGCGTTAGTGTCGTTTTTGAGAAAATGCATAGTTTTCCATCACATGTAAAAACGCCAATATCTCAGCCCCCCAAAAAGATCTCAAGGATCTTTATTCATGTAAATTTTTGTCTTGAATCCCGCTTCGCAATAAAAATTTCAGTTCTTGATCAAAAAATTTTGTTTAAATGTGTTTTGAAAGGTTTTATCTGAAAATTATAAGAAAAATTCACTTTTTTGTGATATTCAATGGGCTCTGTAAGTCAAATAATTGAATGTGATGCTGAATCAAACCATTCAAAATATTCAAAAATAATCCCATAAAAATAAAAAAATATATGGACAAACTTAGGAATCGAACAGCTTTGAGAAAAATAGAAGAGTGGTTTTGTAGCTTGAAAAAGCCATTTTTTCATAAATCACGTTTGGGCAACCTGAAAACGATTTTTTAGAAAGTCGAAATGTTCTACAAAAATGTTATAAATAACATTATCTTTTAATTTAGGGCTGAGCACCATGACTTTTGACGTTGACTAACGTCTATATCGAAGTTAGGCCCCTGAATTTAAAAATCTAGTAATTCAACCAGGGAAAACCAGAGAAAAGTGGTCAGGTTTTGAGCGCTTATTTTGCAGTCATCTATAATCAGGTTTTCGAGGTTTTGGCATCAATCGATCAGAAATTCTTTTACGGTTAAATTTATGTAACAAAAACAAACTATTGTTTGAGATACACTATTGAAATATTGGTAATTAATATCGATTGTCTAAATCATACCGCGCAGCCAATCACTACCTCTCTTCCCAAGCACAGTCGACACTAACGGATACAATCGATCTGACTTTGTTGTTATTGTTGTTGTCACTTTCTGTTTCCGATGTTTATGCTGCTGCTAGCGGAAAAAACCTTGCAAATATGCATCTTTTTGTTGGTGTTAATTTTACGACAGCGGCCGGCGCCCTATAATTCTGATTCCAAAACCGCACCAGTGACATGCGGACGCTAGGTGATAGCAGCTGAAAGGAGGAAATACAAAATAGTACCGGTCATCTCGTGCCGGTTTCACCCGTAATGCTGGTGGCTTTAGTAGTAAATGGCTACTGCAAAACACTTAAATGGCTGGAATTCTGGACGAGAATAATCGGAAACTGGTACCTTTTGGAGCCACGAAATTTTGTTACAGAAGCGGCTAATTGAATTTTCTGTTTTATTACAAAATGCTGCTGCTAGCGGGAAAAACCTTGCAAATATGCATCTTTTTGTTGGTGTTAATTTTACGACAGCGGCTGGCGCCCCATCATTCTGATTCCAAAACCGCACCAGTGACATGCGGACGCTAGGTGATAGCAGCTGAAAGGAGGAAATACAAAATAGTACCGGTCATCTCGTGCCGGTTTCACCCGTAATGCTGGTGGCTTTAGTAGTAAATGGCTACTGCAAAACACTTAAATGGCTGGAATTCTGGACGGACTAACCAGGAAACTATAATCGGCAACTGGCACCTTTTGGTGCCTCGAAATTTTGGTACAGAAGCGGCTAATTGAATTTTCTGTTTTACCAAATGATGCTGCTAGCGGAAAAAACCTTGCAAAAATGCATGTTTGTGTTGGTGTTAATATTATGACAGCGGCCGGCGCAGCTTTCAAGAAACATTTGTCTCTTCCATTCCATAATTTATGTAGCCCATCCCTCTTTTAATTTATCTGACGAAGCCTTGGTATAAAACGTACCGTTCGAACATTTCACCCCATCAGTTTCATTACTAAACCGTACCGGCTACATACGGACGCTATCTTGAAAGAATTCTGGACGGACTGACCAAAAACATGGATATATTCGGCACCTGGCCCCTTTTGGTGCCTCGAAATTTTGTTACAGAAGCGGCTAATTGAATTTTCTGTTTTATTACAAAATGCTGCTGCTAGCGGAAAAAACCTTGCAAATATGCATCTTTTTGTTGGTGTTAATTTTACGACAGCGGCCGGCGCCCCATCATTCTGATTCCAAAACCGCACCAGTGACATGCGGACGCTAGGTGATAGCAGCTGAAAGGAGGAAATACAAAATAGTACCGGTCATCTCGTGCCGGTTTCACCCGTAATGCTGGTGGCTTTAGTAGTAAATGGCTACTGCAAAACACTTAAATGGCTGGAATTCTGGACGGACTAACCAGGAAACTATAATCGGCAACTGGCACCTTTTGGTGCCTCTAAATTTTGTTACAGAAGCGGCAAATTGAATTTTCTGTTGTACCAAATGATGCTGCTAGCGGAAAAAACCTTGCAAAAATGCATGTTTGTGTTGGTGTTAATATTATGACAGCGGCCGGCGCAGCTTTCAAGAAACATTTGTCTCTTCCATTCCATAATTTATGTAGCCCATCCCTCTTTTAATTTATCTGACGAAGCCTTGGTATAAAACGTACCGTTCGAACATTTCACCCCATCAGTTTCATTACTAAACCGTACCGGCTACATACGGACGCTATCTTGAAAGAATTCTGGACGGACTGACCAAAAACATGGATATATTCGGCACCTGGCCCCTTTTGGTGCCTCGAAATTTTGTTACAGAAGCGGCTAATTGAATTTTCTGTTTTATTACAAAATGCTGCTGCTAGCGGAAAAAACCTTGCAAATATGCATCTTTTTGTTGGTGTTAATTTTACGACAGCGGCCGGCGCCCCATCATTCTGATTCCAAAACCGCACCAGTGACATGCGGACGCTAGGTGATAGCAGCTGAAAGGAGGAAATACAAAATAGTACCGGTCATCTCGTGCCGGTTTCACCCGTAATGCTGGTGGCTTTAGTAGTAAATGGCTACTGCAAAACACTTAAATGGCTGGAATTCTGGACGGACTAACCAGGAAACTATAATCGGCAACTGGCACCTTTTGGTGCCTCTAAATTTTGTTACAGAAGCGGCAAATTGAATTTTCTGTTTTACCAAATGATGCTGCTAGCGGAAAAAAAAGTAGGAGGGTGGCATTCAAGACACGACCGCATGACGTTGACTACCGTATTCTTAAAAAAATAGTACCGGTCATTTCGTGTCGGTTTCACCCGTTATGCTGGTGGCTGTTAGTAATAAATGGCTACTGCAAAATACTAAAATGGCTGGAATTCTGGACGAGAATAATCGGAAACTGGTACCTTTTGGAGCCACGAAATTTTGTTACAGAAGTTTTGTAAAAGAAGCGTTGCAATTCCCTCTACTATTTGCTTCAATGGAATATTTTTTTTTTTTAAGAATACGGTAGTCAACGTCATGCGGTCGTGTCTTGAATACCACCCTCCTACTTTTTCAACATCAATTTTTTTTGAGACAGCCTACTGTGTATAATATCCTGTAAGCATCAATATTTACACTGGTCGACAAAAGCGAAAAAACAAGTTGCCCTAGTAGGATTATAGCTTTTTAACCTTTCCTGTGAAGTTTGATGCCTCTAGCCAGTGTAGAAAAGCGTGAACTTACGTCAGAGCATCGCACTGTAATTGCTCGCCAGGTTCTTAGCTTCAACGTTATGTTCACGAAAAATCTCATTCAAGTCTCTGCAAAAATGTTGGTGGCTAGGGGCGCCAACATTCACAGGAATGGTTTAAAAGTATAATCTCTTATTTTTTCTAGTTTGAGCTTTAGGACCACCTGTGTTGACCTATGTCTATGTGGAAGCCGTATACGGCTCTTATTTCAGTATCATGGAAGAGTTTCGTCAAGAGGCCAATTACAGACCTTTCTCAAATGCTTAGTTTTGTTGATAATGAATGTATTTTCATGAAAAATAAAGCATTTTTTCAAAATTTTAGTTGTCACCCGTTATCCTTTTTATATTTAGTGTTGTAATTTTGTTTGTCTGATTAAACGTATAAAACTCCTACCAAAAAGTTTTTTTTTCTTATTTTTCTCTAATTTAGTGTTGAATTTTTGAGGTGTTTGCCTTCCGGTCAATTCGCAAATTTTATCAAGAGGCTAATATTATGTAACTGCATTTTGTCAGTGCCTATTGTCGTGTTTCTGGGAGTTAACCAACAAGCCATCTTCTTAAAAGTTTCAATGCTATATTATGAATATAAAAGCTGAGTAATTGGTGTTTAAAAAGTATTATAAGTCAAAATGTATGGCGTCGCTGAGAACGAAACGAATGATTACAGTGTACTATTTTATGGGAAGGAATATACAACATAAATTTTCGTTTCTGACCTCGAACTAGAAGTGATGAATAGAAAAATAAGTTACTGCACGGAAGCCCTCATCTGTAATATAATCAATGACAATTGCTGATGTACATTTTAATTGGCCAAACATTGTTAGTACAGATTATCAAAAATTTCGTTTGGAATCCGGAGAATCGATAACGAAACTGCTTGTGTGTAATTGCCCAACGGCTCGGTCTGAGCACACACGTACATCATCCGGAATCGGGTGATTTTATTATTTCACTACGATTTATAATGAGAGCTGGAAGCCGGGTTCTGGATTTTCCCGCTCTCCCAGCATTCGAGCAGTTTCAATAACAGAGCTAAAAAAAAAGTTTGTCCGGGAGTATTGTTCCAGGATGTCGTGATCTCAGTCGCCTTATAGATGACGACTGATGCTGCTAATGACTCTGTTTACGACTGCAAACAAAACCTCACGGTTGCTCGGTACCGCGTGCATGCACGAAAGGGGAAGCTACTAAGCAAACGGTTATCTTTGCTGTGATCCCGGCAGCTCTGCTGTGGCTGCTAGGGGTGAGATTGAAATTGTTTTTCTAGCCATTGTTGCCACCGGCCGTAGTGGGGTCAATAAATCAATACCTGGGCTTTTTGCACGATATGTTTCTTCGTGTGACGAAACAAAAACTATATATTTTTCGAGAAAAGATATTAGCTGTCAGAGGAGTGTTTTAATTACGCGGTGATTGATAAATTATTATTGGTGTGTTCACTCATTCGATTATGGGATCGATGAATTGTAAAAAAGTATTATTTTTGTGCTGAGTCTACTTCAGCGTTGTCTGGCTTTCAACTTCAAACAAAACGAAAAAAAAAATCACTTTCATCGACATTATTTCACAAGCATTTGCATTTCTAAACAAAATCAATCACGGGCGTAGAAAAAAGCGGACATGCTCGCGACCCAAACCGAAACTAACCAAAAAGTATGTGAAAATAAAGCCAGTTTGATATCAAAAAAAAAAAAAAACCGCTAGAAAAGGATTTTTTCGAGTGTTAAATTGGAAAATAAAGCTATGAGAGCTACATACTCTGTGTTTCAGTTAAAACAAAACAAAAAATACCGTTCAGTTAAGTAGTTTCAGTTTTTTGGTAACACTATGTACAGTATTTTTGAATTCACACTCAAAGTCACCACCATCGACGGCACGCAGAATCTATCGCGTTGCACCTGGGCGGGTTCGCGAAATAAAAATTCGACATACGATTTTGTACGTTGCCCCGGTAGCCAAGCCAGTAGGGGATATACGAAACTTGCGGGAGGTTGAACAAAAAAAAAGGCGAGCAGCCGCTCTGGTGCCCATCATAGATGTGAAAACAAAATTCTGGTTTCGGTTGAAATGGAGGAAATAAAAAATGGAATCATTCTTTTGTGCAATGTTTGTTGTTTTATGGCTCTATTTAACCAGCATATTTTCCCCCCTTCGGAGCGGTTTTTTGGATCCTTGTTGCATCCTTCGGTGGGTGCTGTTCATTTTTTCAATTTTTACCGACATTCGCGTTGGATGTGTGTGTGTGTAGGTGGAACGGCTTTTCCATTCGACCTGGTGGAACTGCAATCTGCTTGTTTTTTGCCAATTCTTTCCGCGAACTGATAGTGAACGAGTTTCGCTTATGATGGCAGCTGCGTTTGTTGGCCTGAAATTGGGATGCGCTTTCGGTTGCTTTTTTTAAATTTTTTTTTTTGCGTTCAATAGATGAACGTTTTCGAACGCTCGCTGTTTGGATGGGAAATGAATTTTCAGTTATTCCGATTTTTTTTTGTTGCTTCCTTCCTACCGAAACCAATGCAAAAACGATCGATGCAATCGAGGTGCGGGTGTGCGGTTTCCATTGTGGTGCACCAAATTGCAGATTTTGTGGTTCTCGTAAGCGAACAGGGAAACTAACGGCTGCGAGATCGGTTATCGCTTTGGTATGAACATAAAGTGATGATAGACTTTTGGACAGTTTGTTCTTGTTATTTTTTTTGAGGACAGTTTCATAGAAAGACAGAAGCAATGAGTGAAGATAGAACAGCAGAAAGCGTAAAAAGTTGTGGAAGAGTGGAATGAAAATCAGTAAAAAGAAAAACAAGAGAGAGAAATAAAAAAAAAAAAAAACAAGAAATGTAAAAGGAGATATGTATAGAGTAAAGAGTAAAGAGTAAAGAGTAAAGAGTAAAGAGTAAAGAGTGAAGAGTGAAGAGTGAAGAGTAAAGAGTAAAGAGTAAAGAGTAAAGAGTAAAGAGTAAAGAGTAAAGAGTAAAGAGTAAAGAGTAAAGAGTAAAGAGTAAAGAGTAAAGAGTAAAGAGTAAAGAGTAAAGAGTAAAGAGTAAAGAGTAAAGAGTAAAGAGTAAAGAGTAAAGAGTAAAGAGTAAAGAGTAAAGAGTAAAGAGTAAAGAGTAAAGAGTAAAGAGTAAAGAGTAAAGAGTAAAGAGTAAAGAGTAAAGAGTAAAGAGTAAAGAGTAAAGAGTAAAGAGTAAAGAGTAAAGAGTAAAGAGTAAAGAGTAAAGAGTAAAGAGTAAAGAGTAAAGAGTAAAGAGTAAAGAGTAAAGAGTAAAGAGTAAAGAGTAAAGAGTAGAGAGTAAAGAGTAAAGAGTAAAGAGTAAAGAGTAAAGAGTAAAGAGTAAAGAGTAAAGAGTAAAGAGTAAAGAGTAAAGAGTAAAGAGTAAAGAGTAAAGAGTAAAGAGTTAAGAGTTAAGAGTTAAGAGTAAAGAGTTAAGAGTTAAGAGTAAAGAGTAAAGAGTAAAAAGTAAAGAGTAAAGAGTAAAGAGTAAAGAGTAAAGAGTAAAGAGTAAAGAGTAAAGAGTAAAGAGTAAAGAGTAAAGAGTAAAGAGTAAAGAGTAAAGAGTAAAGAGTAAAGAGTAAAGAGTAAAGAGTAAAGAGTAAAGAGTAAAGAGTAAAGAGTAAAGAGTAAAGAGTAAAGAGTAAAGAGTAAAGAGTAAAGAGTAAAGAGTAAAGAGTAAAGAGTAAAGAGTAAAGAGTAAAGAGTAAAGAGTAAATAGTAAAGAGTAAAGAGTAAAGAGTAAAGAGTAAAGAGTAAAGAGTAAAGAGTAAAGAGTAAAGAGTAAAGAGTAAAGAGTAAAGAGTAAAGAGTAAAGAGTAAAGAGTAAAGAGTAAAGAGTAAAGAGTAAAGAGTAAAGAGTAAAGAGTAAAGAGTAAAGAGTAAAGAGTAAAGAGTAAAGAGTAAAGAGTAAAGAGTAAAAAGTAAAGAGTAAAGAGTAAAGAGTAAAGAGTAAAGAGTAAAGAGTAAAGAGTAAAGAGTAAAGAGTAAAGAGTAAAGAGTAAAGAGTAAAGAGTAAAGAGTAAAGAGTAAAGAGTAAAGAGTAAAGAGTAAAGAGTAAAGAGTAAAGAGTAAAAAGTAAAGAGTAAAGAGTAAAGAGTAAAGAGTAAAGAGTAAAGAGTAAAGAGTAAAGAGTAAAGAGTAAAGAGTAAAGAGTAAAGAGTAAAGAGTAAAGAGTAAAGAGTAAAGAGTAAAGAGTAAAGAGTAAAGAGTAAAGAGTAAATAGTAAAGAGTAAAGAGTAAAGAGTAAAGAGTAAAGAGTAAAGAGTAAAGAGTAAAGAGTAAAGAGTAAAGAGTAAAGAGTAAAGAGTAAAGAGTAAAGAGTAAAGAGTAAAGAGTAAAGAGTAAAGAGTAAAGAGTAAAGAGTAAAGAGTAAAGAGTAAAGAGTAAAGAGTAAAGAGTAAAGAGTAAAGAGTAAAGAGTAAAAAGTAAAGAGTAAAGAGTAAAGAGTAAAGAGTAAAGAGTAAAGAGTAAAGAGTAAAGAGTAAAGAGTAAAGAGTAAAGAGTAAAGAGTAAAGAGTAAAGAGTAAAGAGTAAAGAGTAAAGAGTAAAGAGTAAAGAGTAAAGAGTAAAGAGTAAAAAGTAAAGAGTAAAGAGTAAAGAGTAAAGAGTAAAGAGTAAAGAGTAAAGAGTAAAGAGTAAAGAGTAAAGAGTAAAGAGTAAAGAGTAAAGAGTAAAGAGTAAAGAGTAAAGAGTAAAGAGTAAAGAGTAAAGAGTAAAGAGTAAAGAGTAAAATGTAAAGAGTAAAGAGTAAAGAGTAAAGAGTAAAGAGTAAAGAGTAAAGAGTAAAGAGTAAAGAGTAAAGAGTAAAGAGTAAAGAGTAAAGAGTAAAGAGTAAAGAGTAAAGAGTAAAGAGTAAAGAGTAAAGAGTAAAGAGTAAAGAGTAAAGAGTAAAGAGTAAAGAGTAAAGAGTAAAGAGTAAAGAGTAAAGAGTAAAGAGTAAAGAGTAAAGAGTAAAAAGTAAAGAGTAAAGAGTAAAGAGTAAAGAGTAAAGAGTAAAGAGTAAAGAGTAAAGAGTAAAGAGTAAAGAGTAAAGAGTAAAGAGTAAAGAGTAAAGAGTAAAGAGTAAAGAGTAAAGAGTAAAGAGTAAAGAGTAAAGAGTAAAGAGTAAAGAGTAAAGAGTAAAGAGTAAAGAGTAAAATGTAAAGAGTAAAGAGTAAAGAGTAAAGAGTAAAGAGTAAAGAGTAAAGAGTAAAGAGTAAAGAGTAAAGAGTAAAGAGTAAAGAGTAAAGAGTAAAGAGTAAAGAGTAAAGAGTAAATAGTAAAGAGTAAAGAGTAAAGAGTAAAGAGTAAAGAGTAAAGAGTAAAGAGTAAAGAGTAAAGAGTAAAGAGTAAAGAGTAAAGAGTAAAGAGTAAAGAGTAAAGAGTAAAGAGTAAAGAGTAAAGAGTAAAGAGTAAAGAGTAAAGAGTAAAGAGTAAAGAGTAAAGAGTAAAGAGTAAAGAGTAAAGAGTAAAGAGTAAAGAGTAAAGAGTAAAGAGTAAAGAGTAAAGAGTAAAGAGTAAAGAGTAAAGAGTAAAGAGTAAAGAGTAAAGAGTAAAGAGTAAAGAGTAAAGAGTAAAGAGTAAAGAGTAAAGAGTAAAGAGTAAAGAGTAAAGAGTAAAGAGTAAAGAGTAAAGAGTAAAGAGTAAAGAGTAAAGAGTAAAGAGTAAAGAGTAAAGAGTAAAGAGTAAAGAGTAAAGAGTAAAGAGTAAAGAGTAAAGAGTAAAGAGTAAAGAGTAAAGAGTAAAGAGTAAAGAGTAAAGAGTAAAGAGTAAAGAGTAAAGAGTAAAGAGTAAAGAGTAAAGAGTTAAGAGTAAAGAGTAAATATTAAAGAGTAAAGAGTAAAGAGTAGACAGTAAACATTAAACAGTATCAAGCCAAGAACATCGTATTTGAATAAAATCGATTTAAAGCCATCTTCCGATTTTTGTTTTGAACAAAATTCAACTTTAATTTTTGTTTTAGGTAGCCCTACTATAATTAAAATAAATTTCCTCGTATGTAGCAGTCTAAGCAGTCTAATAATTCCGTCATATCTGTAGCAGACCAGTTATTTGCTGATATTTGTCCCGGTAAAACCTAGAATAAACGTCAAACGCAGTCCTGTGACACGTGGCTCTTGCTACCGAGTTTGCCCACATGCTTGCAGCCCTTTATTGTCACCAAAAGCTGGAGTATTCCGGTAAAGTGTGACGTATGCATGTGACATCCCGTTGCCGGTAGTCCACAAATAAACATTTTATAAGGGTGACAGAATATTGTCCCTGGCCGCACGTGGTCTAGTTCGAGCTTTAATCACGTTACACATTTTTAATGCCCATTTCACGCGCGTCTGAAATTGGATCGAGTAAAAAAAAAATCTCTTCTGCATTTTATTGCCATTTTTCCGGATCGCTAGTCGCTAACTGGCGGAGTACAGGGGAAGACCGTAAAAAGAAATTTCTCTACCATCGGGTTAATAAAACACATTTTAGATTTTTTTCCTTCGAATAACCCAACTTAATTTCAATTGGAATCCATTCAGCAATAATAACCGTCTCGAATGCCATTCGGCCTGGAACGGCCGCATAGAATATCTGGACCAACTCTAACTCTCCGGTTTCCGGGCTCTGATCTTGTGTGTAGAGTTTATTAGCTGCTGGAAAACTTGTCCTCACCGTCCAATAAAAATTTCATTGAGGCTAATTTAATCGGCGTGCATAATAAATTTTCCTCTCTAATAGGTGGAAAATCGCAATCCGTTTCCCCCTTTTGCTGGAAGCCACCGGAGCAACGCAACCGAAACGCGTGGAAGGGGGTTCCCTAAAACAGTTCCAATATAAACAAATCAGTTATGGTCACGTGTCAACTGCAAGCGAAGCTCGCATGAAAATTTCGGTTATTCATGCTAATGTGGTCCATCCGGGGCCCGGTCGTGATCTTTACGGCGCAGTGAACCGAGAAGACCGAGTGATAAAATGTGTTTATCCTGTTTTATCATTTTTCATTGATTTATGTTTCTCCGTTCTTCTCGGTTCGGTCGCCCGGATCGGAATCGGAGGCTAGTGCTGTTGGTGTTGCGTTGCGCTGGTCTGCGAGCATCTCGGGTACGCTGTCTTCGCATCCACCGGTGGCGGCAAGTCTGCATGCAAATAATTAATTAATTTTTGTTTTGACTTTTTCGACACGATGCTCGGATATTTTCGGCAGGAAATTTTAATAATTTTTCCTGCACTGGTTTGGGTTTTCACCCTGCGTTCTCGGTGTGAAGCTGTTGGCGATGCGGTTGAAGCAAGGATTGGATTGGACAAGGGACAATAAACGGTGAGAAGGGTTGTTTGCTGTATACATTATAGAAGGATTTCACGCTATTTCCTTTAACCGTTGAAAGTGCCTTTTGTGAGTATGGTGACATCGGTATTCAAGTAACTTGGCGAATTTACGTAACTGATGTCTCACCAGATAAATAAATAATAAAGACGTCTTTGCAAAGACTATCAAAATTTTTCAAAGAACGGTCCAAACCAAGCAAATAAGCAAGAATCAAGAATCTGTACATATCTATAGTAATTTGCAAATTAAAGGAAAACATAATTGGAAAATAAAATTTAGGGCAAATTGAATTCGGCTTCTTATCGATTTGTGATTCGTTTCGGTTTAATTGTAACAAAGTGAAAATCAAATTGAAGTTGATATTATCACAAAAATTTCATTTTTTTACAACGATCCACAATTGAGCACCGATTGGTGCGTTCAAAAATAATTTACATGCTATGAGAGCTTAAGAACTTTTCGGTTAATCGCCAAATCCTTCGAGTTCGGTTTAGTTGTTTGATTGGAGATTTGTATCACGTAGTTTGGTAAATGTTATACTCAAATAGATGAAGTGTGTTATAGGATTTCAATCACTAAATCGCAGTTAAGTTTTCGGAACCAAGCGAATTGAATGATATTAGAAACTGAGTAGGCTTGATGAAGTAATTTTAATATTTACATTTAACAAACAAATTAAATTAGGTTTGCCCAGAAACTTTCGATGGGACGCAGCTGGGGGCCGTTGGACGAGTTCGCCATTTTGGGTACCGCATCGATATTCAGCCGTTCCATCTCCTCCAGCGGTTGCTACAAGTAGTGAGCCGAGGCCAGATCCGGCCAGAACACCGCGTCTTCGCTCTTGTGGTATTTCTTGATGAACGACACAAATTCCGGCAGATACTTCGTACTTTTAATTTCGTCATTTACTGCTAGTCCGGAGCAAAAGAAGAGCGGCTTCGGTATCCCCTTCTCGCTAATTGTCAGCCACCGCAGCACTTTCTTTGGGAACTTGGTGTGTGAAATGAATGTCCCCTAGGAGCTAACTTCCTTCGTGGGGAAAGAAAAATACGTTGTGCCCTGCCAGTCGTTGCCATCTATGGTGAGATAGCTCTCAACGTCCATCACCGCCACGTCGCAACTCGTCGAGAAAACCTACTTGGTCATCTCATTCAGGAGCTGTCGCCGCGTCATTGCCTGCAACTCCGAGACCAGTGGACGGGACTGCCGCTTCCTGACATGTAGGTCTATCCCAAGTAACACACAAAACATGTTAGAAAATAAGTAACAACGAAAGTTGTCATATAAGTGTACTACAAGCGAAATTAAAAACTTGTGTTATTATATTGTGTTTGAGGTTGTTTTTCATCAGTAATACAACCGTATTTCAAGAACAAGCTCATTTTTTCTGGTTTTGGAGATGTTTTTAATAACATGAGTTCAAGAATAACAATCACTATCACTTGGTCTTTTCGTAAGACATTACACCATCTAATAACAACATTACGTACCTGTAAAATGCTTTTTCTTAGTACAACAGTCGTAGCATTTAACACTCAACTTAAAATACTTGATCAAATTAATATTCAAACTATATGAACGATTCCTATATTTATTTGAAGCGGGTCAAAACGCGCCATCAAAAGATAAACAAAACGCTTGCCTTGTAACCAATATCACTTCAGTTTTTTGTTATTGCATATCTAACATCGTTTTCTAGTTTTGTTAGATTTTATATCCAGATAACGTTGAAACTATGCGAAAACAATTTCAATATTCAAGCCAAAGAAACAACTCTTTTTGAAAGATTGAATATTATTTTTTGTCATCAATTTATAATCAATTAAAACTGCCACTGATAAAGGCTTTTGTCGATCTAGTTGCACTGCGCAGACACAACACATTTTTTCGCATGCGCTGGTTAACAGTTGTCATAGCAACAGATTTGCGCATTGCCGTATTAGTACTCGAGATGTATTTTGCCACTTAATTCTATCAAGTTGGCCCGCTTTCATGCAGTTATCGGTACTTGTTCTTTTAGCCTTCATGTTTTGCGCTTTTCTGGTGATAGAGATGTCATGGAATAGGTAACGTCAACTATTCTATACCAACTTGTGTTACTTGGGATACTCGTCAGGTACATTTTCAATGTTTACCTCGCGATGTAGCCACTTTTCCCTCGGTCTTCTTCTTCAGCATCATTTGGAGCTTTTTGTCGCTCAGGGTCGTTGGTAGTCTAGAACCAACCGGGTTTTCTTTCGATGCTCTGATTGTTGTCCAATAGTGCGAAGATGTTGTAGATGCCGGAACGGTCGTAACTGGCGTCCCTTTGCCGCACGATATCCGTTTTTTACGCGGCGGGGTACCATTCTTTGAACGCGCACACTTCTAACTGAGTAAATTCATTGTTTCCGCCATGGCGGGTAGAGTTCAAGTCTATTTTTTTTCTGCTGATTCATGGGTTACTATGATTGATACTGCATGGTTAGTTTCGTCAGTGAGTGTAAAAGTGAACCCATGAAAAATCGGCAATGTTTGTGCATTTTTTAATGCAAACGTTAGGGCTCAACAATTTTGTCTACTGGATAAAAGTCTCCATCCAATATTCAGACTTAATCAAACTTCTAGTAAGGTTCCACTTATAGTTGTGAAACTCTCGCATTTTGAACCAACGAAAAAATGCACCAGAATAGTTTTTGAAGTTTTCGACACCGAAATTTCGTTCGTTAACAAATCTCTTAGAAACGCAAGAAACGTCGAAATCTGATGTTATCTCATGAAAAATTATTTGAAATAATCAGCTTTCTGGAAACTTTCGCGCTGGGAGACTCGTGCTACAGCAGTACACGCAGAAGAATCTCCTAGCTCGAGCAATTACTGAGTTTCAGAAAATCTTGGAAATGGAAAAAAATTCTGGATAATACCAACCGTATTTTTCCAACGGTGAAAAAACTTAAACTATGATCGCTTTGAGGCTCTACTTTCCGAAGTCCGATTAAGCTCAAATTTCGCATCGGATTTTTTTTTCGAAAAGACAAACTTTTGAACTTTATGATAAATGAAACTCGGAGATGATAAGAATAATTTGAAATTAAAAAGAGTGTCTTTTTTTACTTCATTTAGCAAGTATGATTCAAAATTGTCACCATCTAATATGTTCACATGGATTTCAGAATAGAGGCATTTTTTCATGCGAATATCTACAGGCGTTCTTTCGCGTAAAAAGCAACTTTAATGTATTGTTATTATTTTAAATTTGATTTACCACATGATTGAGCTGATTCTAAAAAATTGCAAATTTTAAATCGTTTTTAATTCGGCACAAATCAGAAAGACGCTGATGACTATTCAGAGATAACTAACAAATTCGGGAACGATTTAAGAAATGATATTTTTACCTAAGAAACAACTGTACATAAACCTGTAGCTTGATTACCTATCGTTCAACGATTTCTATCTAAAAATTTGTCGCTCGCACACTCACTCGGCAAGGGTATCTACTGACAAGTTCTGAAGAGTTTTGCCGCGACCTCCTGTGACCTAACGATTTGAGATTTTTTTGGTTTCTTTAGGAAAACATATTGTCACCCTATTTTTAGACTGGACACCCCAAAAAACAAACAAAGCATACAATTTTTTGAGCTGGTGACCAGTCTCTGGATTTTTGAGCAAAATTGAAGTACTTGAAATTTTTTTGTCAGAATCGCTGTATGTATGTATTAGGGTGGGGAATCGTTATATGGAAAAAACTAAACTTGATAGCAGAAAGCCAGAACCGAGTTTTTTTGTTCTGTTTGGGGCCCCAAACAATCCTAAATTTATCGGAAGTCGATTGGTTTTGTCTCCGCTTGGCGCATTGCATTTCAAATTTATATGGAGATTTGTATGGAAAAACCAACTTTTTTGCATTTTCCATTCCAAAGAGCTCAGAATGGCTCAAACCATAGGTTTCATGGCCTCAAATGGTAGATTTTTTGATGCCTAACAACTTAACCGAAGGCACTAAAGAGCTCGGGTGTCCCAAAAAAATATTAGAGCTGATCAAAGTTGCTTATGTCGAAATTTATGTTGCAATTCAGGTTTTCTGCCAACACTGTCAGTGTACCGGCGTCAGTCAGATTTCCATCAGAAGTAACCTCTGAAACACGTTGTAGAATCTACTTACGCCAAGAATATTGACCTAAATTTGTTTGCTTGATCTAGCTGAGTGTATAAACTCGTTACAACAGGTAACTTCTGATGGAAATCCTACTGACGCCGGTACATTGGTAATGTTGGCAGAAAACAAACTTTTCTGCATTTAAATCGACAAACTCAACTTTGAACAGCAATAGATCTTCTTAGGGACATCCTAGCTCTTCAGTATCTTCTACAAAGTTGTTAGTCATCTAAAATACTATACTTTAACATAATGTTGTGCATTATTAGAGTATTATTGAGCTCTCTATAAAGGTGAATGCAAAAATGTAGGATTTCCCATATAAATTTGCATACAAATTTGAAATGCAATGCGCCAAGCGGAGACAAAACCAATCGACCTTCGGTAAGTTTAGGGTTGTTTGGGGCCCCAAAAAGAACCAAAAAAACTTGGTTCTGGAAAATCGATCACTTTTCCCCACCCTAGTATGTATATACATATTCTATCATATCTCCGGATCGTTTGGACCGATGTTCACCAAACTTGACATACTTGCTCCTTACACATTAGAGGTAGCCAAAAGCGTATGAGAAATGAAAGAGGAGCCACTGAAAGAAGGGAGCGGCTGAATTCCGAACAAGTCTATGTAAAATTTCAACTTTTCATAACAAAAATATTCGTCTTTATCGGAATTTGACTGCAATACTCTCACAAATGATCTTTGGCAACTTGTTTTGATCATGACGAGTAAAAAAAATACCAAAAGTGTTGAAAATACGATGAAACTTTTTTTCTGGGCAAATTTTTATTTGATCACAATGTATTGAATATCTCAAAAAGTACCTTTACTAAAAATCTATTTTTTTGCACGTTGAAGATGACAATATGTACAACTGTCTGTTATCTAAATGAAAAACCAAAAAGTTATAAACACTTGACTATTTTTACATTTTCGCTTAAAACTTTTTTTAATTGTTGTTTTTTGCTAGCTAAAAAAATATCCCTAAGAGTATGATACCCATTCAACGCGCTGTTTTTGTACCATAATCAATATTTTTTATACTGGCCCTGTTGAATTTGAATATTCGTAACTCACCGGCGAACCCTGTTATCAGAAGGTTCTACACTGTAAAAAATCGACACGTTAAGTGTCGTGGAGATGGATTCCACTCACTTCTGTGCTAATAGATGTAACATTTCACATCCACGTCGAATACATTTACGTTTCAATTCACAGCACAACATCAAGTGTTTTACACTTCAATTTGTTATGTCATGCATTTTGTGCCCTCCAGCTGGTCTTGAGGTACGATGCTGTCCTAATAGGCCAGTCGTCGTAGGTTCGAGTTCCGGCTCGGAAGATGCTGTTGGTGTCAGTAGGATTGCAGCGCTAGCCCCGCAATTGTCCTGTACATTAAACAGTTGGCTGCGAAGTCTGTGTAAAATAAACAGAAGGTCAAGATCCGAAACGGGATGTAGCACCAAGGCTTTGCTTTACTTTGCAGCCTCATTTTTGAATAGGCATTTATGAAACAGCAGTCGTGACTCTACATGAAGAACTGATATCATAGAACGACCTCTTTATCAAATACTACAAGGTATACAGCCCTAGGAGTTGTATGAAATGGTGACGTAGGACAAATATAAATACTAATTTTCACTCTTGTTTACCATATTTCACTACGCCTGTTATACATTGTGTATCTCACACAGGTATGAGGGCTCCACTTGCTATCGTGTTAAGAACAAGAATGAAGTTGAATTTTCTTCACGCAGTCTTTTGTATCTACTTGAACGTAGATTTTTGCAATGAAGGCGAAGCGACGCAGATTCGAGAAAGAGAAACGAAACAAAACACCTTCAATACTATTGAATTATTGTCATGAGCAACGAATAGAAAATTTGTACTTTTCTGATGCCAAAATTACCCTGATTCTAAATTAACTTATCTGCGTTATCGATATTGGACCGATAGCGTTGTTCGACTGGGTACAAAGGAACAATTGAACCGGAAAATCACCCAATTTAGTTCATAGGCAATACTACCGTTCAGAAGTCTTATCTTCAAACATTCGTAGTTCCTGAAAAGAACTGATTCCATAATTATATAGCATATATAATAACAATATAAAATAGCATCGAATATTTTGCTTGGCCGCACATAATAAATTTGCTCTCCGCTCTGTCCTCCCGTAGACGTGCCTGCAAAATATCCTGCAACATACAACAACAGCAACTCTCATTTTTTAATGCCGCGTACCTCTCACAGCCATACTCCATTCGCTACCGTGTGACGAACAAGAATGAAGCTGAATTTTCTAAACGCAGTCTTTTGTTTTCTTTTGATTGAGTTGAGCGTAGATTTTTGTGTTGAAGGCTTGGCCACGCAGTCTCGGAAGAGAGAAACGAAACAAAATACTTTGTTGAGAATAAGTAAGTAGACAGTGGAATTTATTCCGTCCATGTTATTGTTATACGTGCTCGGAAAGCAAGGCAATAGTGAGGAAAATGTATGGGAAAACTTGACCTTGGATCTTTTCATCTATTTTCACCTTTTAGTAGTAAAGCAACAGTGTTAAACATTATATCAAACAATTGTCACATATTTTGTCTATCTACCGACGCATAAATGATTAAGATGTAGTAAGTCATTCGCTTGCTATAATCGTTTGAAGTCTGATGGCTTGCTATAATCGTTTGAAGTTTGAAGTCTGATGTTACATGTGCCAGAGACCGATTTACCTCTGCATCTCTAACGACTATAGCGGGACAGGATGGTACTTTGGTCAGTGACGGATTTTTATACTTTTACCTTTCTCTCTACATGCCTATTTTTATAGACTCTACTACCCTTCTTTATTTAGCCTTGTTTAGCTACTCGGCGAAATATCGGCAATTATAACAGCCCGGAGGGGTTATCTTCTAAGATTTAACTTTTTTCTGGAATTTGGCGTAGGGGGATGGGAGGGAGCCTGATAATAAACACATGCGTGAAAGTCCCTCTGAAATCGAGCGGTCTGATTTTATTAGGATTCGAACTCATGACCATTCGCTTGTCAAAGCCTTGAGACTAGGAGCTGCCCTATCGAAGCACAAACAAATATTGATGCAGAACTGCCATAGTTACTCAAAAGTGCACGAAAACTTATTCACTATTACCTAGCAGTATTTATAAACCTTCCATTTAAGGCAATTTTTCCGAATATTTCTAGCACTCAATTAATTCAATTTAACGTTATCCAGATTGAGATTTAAAGTAATAACTGGACGTGAAGCATTATTGTAACAAGTTTGATGTTTGAAAAATCTGAGCGTTATTTTCGCCGCTCCAACTAGGCCAGCACTCGTATTGAGAATACAGTTATTCGAAACAATTTATACTCTCAAAACAATTAAACTGTATTATTTTTTTTCAATTCTGGGACATCTAAATAAGTTTGGTTATACCGCGGTGAAAGTTACGTTATATTAAGGTAACCTGATATCAAGGTATGACTGTAATTACTTTTTTGATGAATAGTTTAAAAAATTTGCAATAAAACAATTCCGATGTTCACATGATTGAAAGTAAATGTTAACAATTCACTGTCAATATATTAAAATATATCATCAGCTAAACAAATGAACCTAATAATAAACTTAAAAAAAATTTGCAGCACCTTGTATGTTGTACAAAGCAATTATTTTTCGGAAAAGTTGAAATTGAAAAACTTGATCTTCATTTTTTTTTCAAATAGAAAGAAAAATTCAAAACGTATTTTTTAATAATTTGTGTTCCTTTGAAATCGAAGCCGCTCAAATTTGTGTTTTTTTTTCATTTATCATTGAAACATTCTATGAAAAATTGATAAATTTGGCTTCCAAGTCGATATGAAAGGCATATAATTAGGTGATAATCAACACTTCTCGCTCTCAGAGTTACTAATATGATACGAGCTAACAAATCTGAAGGTTATTCCACTGGAGCTGCTCTTTTAGACATAGAAAAATCATTCGACAGTGTTTGGCATAAAGGTTTGATTGCGAAATTGCAAACTTTTAGTTTTCAAATTTTCCTAATCAAAATTTTAAAAAATTATCTTACTGACCGAACTCTGCAGGTTGTCTATCAGAATTCCAAATCTGATAGGTTTCCTGTCAGAGCAGGTGTACCTCAAGGTTCAGTCTCGGGTCCAGTCCTGTACAACATATCCACTTCAGATCTTCCTGATCTGCCTCCAGGATGCACAAAGTCATTGTTCTGCGATGACACAAGCATTTCCGTAAAAGGAAAAAGTCTTCGTGTCATATGCAGTCGATTGTAGAAAAGTTTAGATATATTTTCTTCCTACTTGCAAAAGTGGAAAATCTCTCCCAATGCTTCTAAAACTCAAATGATAATTTTTCCGCATAAGCCTAGGGCTTCTTTCCTCAAGCCAAACAATAATCACGTTGTCAAGATGAATGGGGTTATTTTACGTTGGTCTGACAAGGTTAAGTACTTGGGACTATATTATGATAAAAAACTTATTTTCAAAGAGCACATTGAGAGTATACAAGCCAAGTGCATCAAATATACGAGATGTTTATATCCTCTCATTAACAGGAATTCTAAACTTTGTTTAAAGAACAAACTTTTGATTTACAAACAAATTTTTAGACCAGCAATGCTTTATGCTGTACCGATCTGGTCAAGTTGCTGTTCAACATGGAAGAAAACGCTCCAAAGGATTCAAAATAAAATTCTAATAATGATTTTGAAGCGTCCTCCTTGGTTTGGTACACTCGAATTACATAGATTTACTGGTGTTGAACCATTAGAAGCTGTGTCAAATAAAATTATTAACAATTTTCGACAAATATCGTTGCAATCCTCAATTGCTACGATAAGCTCTCTTTATAGCCAATAAGTTAGCAATTAAGTTAGTTGTGAGTTTACTTCCCCTTTTCAGACAAGTAAGTTCAAATCCCTACGAATGATAAGTCCTAACTGCGAAAGCCAACAAATCCCAACAATTAAAATTACAAATTTCTAACAGTGTTGAGAAGTCACCATTTGTGATTGGACACACATACTCATTATTTACTAATATTTATCATAAATACTTAAGCCACTAACAAATCCCCCGCTTGAAAAAAAAAAAACACTTCTCGCTGCTTGTCCTTCTATGCGTTCGGTTTGACGTCGTCAATTTGACCCTAACATTCCAAACATGAAGTCAACACGCCATTATTTCCGACCTGTTGATAAACACAGCCTGCGCGCGATGCGCGGGGGGTTTTGCATCTAGGAAATTAATCTGCTCGGTGCCGTGCTGAAAAAGTGCTGACGCATTGCCCTGTCTGATTGCTGCGGGTTAATTCCATGCAGCAATAATTATATATCTCTCTTTCTTTTGTGACGCAACAAAAGCAACTGTTGTCGGAGGGGGTTTATATCGTATCGATAGAATGATTTCTTGGAAAGCTAAAATCGATACCCACTTGCCAGATTAAATTTTCTCCGACTCAGCCGTTGTCACCCGTGGCATGTGATATAATCGATGTAGCAAACACTGGTAAATCAACTCGACTAGAGCGTTTAATTCAGCTTTTGCACCTAGAAGTGCCCACCGCCATTAGGTGGAGGAAATTACCAGTATTGTTATTGCACACATTCATTTATTACCATTACTAGCAATGCGCGGCAAGCTTAGCAAAGTTGGTGGTTATTATTTTTTTTGGTTGGTGAAACCAACACACACACACAAATCATACTACTTACCACAATTCTATATTCGCAATTGGACGAACTGATGGAAAAGCGATCGGACCATGATTAAGCAAAATCCACTCAGTCGCTCGGTCTTTCTATCTTTCACCCCTATCGATAGACATACTGGCACGCCACACTGCCGTAGATTAGATCTTGCATCTAACGCCGTGTACTTAGAGATCCTATGATTCGCGACGCCTGGGCATCAGTCCGGCACGTATCTAGTCTGGGGTTTTTGCTCAAGCAGACAGCAGAGCTTTTACCGTAGGTAATAAACTTACACCGCTACTCGGGTCCTGCTTAGCCGAGCGAAATGAGGCCATGCTTGGCGGGGACATTGAGCAATGAACTTCATTTACTGAGAGTGCTGTATGCCTGGTGTGAAGATTGCGCTGAGGCCACTTATGGACTAACCACAAATTGGTCCCTGCGTGAGGTGGAACGTGCATTCATAAACGTAACAACGATGGAGTGACCAAATTTCAAGGCTGCTCACTGCCAGTATATACATTTATCCAGCTTCAAATACTGCTGATGTTTATGGATGATTCTTCTGTTGAGGGTACTGTAAAAGCAGTCACGTTTTTTTTGCCTACTAACCATTGAGAACACTAGAAAATCAAATTCATAGATTTGAGATAGCCTATCATAGGCTACTCAATAGGACTTTATCAACAACAAGATCTGCTTTTTTGAGATTCATGTTTGGAAAAACAGTAAGGCAAAACGTTTTTAATAATTTCATTTGTGAATGTCATTCTCACTAACGATAAAAGAAATAAATATTTTTACTAATAATTTGCTTTGGGCTGGGGTTCAATCTGTCTATTACACTGATAGACATTTTTTTTCAAGAATCAAAAATCAGAAATCTGGATGCTTTTAGAATAATGGGAGAAATTACCAGAGTCACTAGACATTACACCTTAACCACGATTCGGCATGTTAATAGCGTGAACAAATTACTCCATAAGCGATACATGCTCCCTATTGAAAACGCCAAACTGGGGAGTGGGTGCCCGCAAGCATCGAAACCGGAAGCTCATTATAATTGTTGCACATGTAAAATCAGTTGCCGAACGCGCGCATGTGTGAAAGCGTGCACGTATAGCACATTAAACGCGGCCGGCTGCCGGCATAATTTCACGAAGCGAAGCCGAGCGGTGTGAGAACCGTTTAATTTACATCGACCGAGCTGACAGTCAACGTGGAGGACAGGAGAAAAAAATACATTGGCATCACCCCGCAGCCGAAACGGTAATATTATAATTATTTTAAATGAATGAAATTATGTTTAAATCAGGTTTTATTAAAATATGGTTTTCCCACTCGGGGTGGTGGGGAATATTTACATTGACGTTCGACATCGGTACGCTTCCGCTTCCGGGACGAGGGAAAGCTGCGCTATTTGCCGGTTTCACTTTTGCCTGCGAGAACATTTGATGCCATTGTGATTGAAATGTTTACGGAATGTCTTTTTATTTACTCTTCCGATGACATGGAATATTCATATTTGGCGGTTGATTGCAAACCGGGAGGGAACTCCCGTGTTCTGCTGCCCGGGTCTCGCGCTTCCAAGTCCGATTTCGATGATGGGAAGGAAGTCAAAACATGTCTTGCCAAGCGAGCCGCACGCTAATTGAATTCAGACATTTGAATATCAAATCGAGGTTTTTAATTCCAACCCTTTATTTTGCGCACAGTTGCATCGATTTGCTCTGTCTGATTTTGTGCTGAGTTGGGTTGACGTGACACAGCGTAACTTTAGGAAATTTCAGGTTTTGTATAATGACTGTAAATATTGTCACAAAACTAATTTGTTTAGTGATTTTAAGAGAATAATGTCAAAGGTACAAACTAAACAGTAATATCATCGCTGCTTGAAACCGTATAACATGAAACGATTAGCCGACAGACGGTCGATACTCACTCCGCAATCGGATTTGCTTCTCCCCTGTTTGTACCCTGTTCGAACAGATGCTGGCCAGCCATCGAGAAATGCGTGCAAACTTTTCCCCTCTCCCGCTCGGGTTCGATTGAATTGTATCGAAAACGAGCAGCGCAGTCGTAAAGTCACTTTTCACCCTCATCCACGACTTTTTTTTTCGTCGAAACCAAGCAAAGACAAAGATATTGTCGGCTTTGTCGTCAGCGTTCAGGTTCGGCGATTAGCTATGGTTTTATTGCGATTGGATAGCACTTCATTTTTCATCATATTACAATTATGAGTCTGGCGGCATCAGCGAAGCGATAAAAAGTGACGCGACTTCTATCACACTTGGGTTGGGACCACAGAAACTATGAGCACCAAGTGGGAAATGATGTTTATCTTCAATAGTGACGTTGCTTCGTTTGGAAAGCCAATCACGTGGTTTTCATTTTTAAATTTTAAGTTTCATTATTGCCGTGAAATTCCAATCATTTATTTATTACTGGAAAACAATACTAACATGTTTGATTTGTTGTTAAAGAAATGTACAAGCCAAAGATGACTTGAAAGACGAACTTAAAAAAATGATCGAATTTATTCACCTAGGTACAATAGTGACTTGCGACAATCAGATTAACCGTGAGATGAGAAGGCGGATACGGATTGCGTAAGCATCTTGGGGCCCGCAGCCTACAAACCCGTACAAAACTTACACTCCATAAACAACTGATTTTCCAGGTGACCCTCTATGACCAGGAAGCATGGCCACTGAATGAGGCTGATCGGCGAGCTCTTGGTGTTTTGGTGATCAGCAGCGGGAGCGCACCTGAAGCGTGGTTGGGTATCGTGCACAGGACCGTCGACCCCCCGAAAAAGCCAGCGTCGACGCTCCCATCGCCCAAATGCACTAGCCCGCTCATTGGGGACCGATACCAGTAAGGCTCCAACTATGACACCTGGTCACAGTTTCGAGGATATGAGTCGGTACACGTTCTATACCACGACGTAGAGCTGGCACCTGCACCGAGCTCTCTTAGTAAAGTCGTGTGGCAACCAGTGCTGATAAAAGTCATTTTTCCCAGCAAAATTCTTCGAAAATTACAACCAATCATTTTCATCTGCTGGTAGCGGAAGTGCAGGCAGAAGTGGAAACGCTACCAAGAGTGGCGGCACTGTCGGCACAACTCAATGCCATAATCGAGTTTGCGGATTGCCGTAGCAATATCTCGAAGCACATGAAACAGAGTTTTCTATTGCTACGCATCTGCATCAACAGTGCGCGAGTCGAATGAAGTGCGCGAAAGCGGCTGAGAAAGTCTTGAAGCACACAAACGGTCACATTGTCGTTCGCCGAGGTTTGTTCTACAGAACCGGAGGCAAGGCGAACGAGGCAGTCTCCGGGAGAGCAGGCCTCGCGAGCATCAAAAGAAGGTTGATCGTGACAAGCCCACCAGCTGGTCCGTCAACGGCGAACGACTAAAGAATAAAATGTGGGGAGCTTCGTAGCCACAAGGTTACAGAGTCCGCCTTAGTAAGCGGATGGTCGTGGGTTCGAATCTTAGTAGAATCAGGCCATTTGGTTGCCAAAGGACTTTGGTATGGGTTTATTCTCAGGCTTCCCACCTTTCCTTCAATCTGAATGCTACAGTACCTCTGTTGACTCTCCTTCTAACAAAAATAAGTCCCTGTTATAATAAAACTGGTGTGAGTAACGTATGGAAGTTTTCTCCAGGGAATTGTAACTGGGCGATATTGTTAGGAGGGCCAGAGGCTCGGTATAGTAGAGTAGTAAGCTTGAAACGGAAAGGTAAAACTTACACACAAGCACGGATATGAATGATAAGCGTATCACTTACTTCAATAGTGATACTGCCAATAATATGACGTGCGGAGTACAAAAAACACCTGGGCAATATCACAATAGATCTAAGCTCTGGTCGCAGTGATGAGTTCACACATGAAAAAAAGAATGAAAAGTCCAACAGGGACACCACGGGTAGTGGAAAATGGACTACCGTGGTCGATAAGAAGAAGCAGAAGCGGGAAACTCGCAAAAAACTCGAAAACCGCGCCGTGAAACAGAAGAAAGAGAGGAAAAGCAAGGGTGACGCGCTCGTACTCAAGACAGACGGGTTTAAGTACTCGGAGGTTTTGAGGGCCATGAGAGACGACACTTAGCTGAAGGAAGGGGTCATGGTGGCCATAGAGGCAATTCGCCTCCAAAAGGGTCCCTTTGGGACTCAGGTTGCCACCGTAAAGCTTCCATCGTCCAAAGCACTGAAGAAAACCAAGCTGAAGGTTGGTTGGTCGCTTTGCCCACTGGGCATCCTCCAGCACTACTAAACCGCAGGCGTGAGGGTGACGCAATTAAACCTGAACCACTGCTACGTGGCTCAGCAACTGCTATACCAAGCAGCTACTAAGTCGCTGTTGGAGCCATTGTATCGGACCTCTACTGCATCCCTACTGGGTAGCGAATAAGTCCGGGATGGCTGGTTGCAGGTTCAGGAGATTGTGTCGACCTCGAACGAGGGCTACGTGGTTGCTAAGGTGGACGGGATATTCTACTGCATTTGCTTTGCTCCGCCACGTCGGTCTACGGAAAGGCTCGCCCAGATGGTCGATCGGATAACCGTGGAACTAACGGGCCTAAAACCGTTTGTTTTTGTCGGGTGACTTCAACGCTTGGGCTGTTGAGTTGGGAAGTTGCTGCACTAACCAGGCCAGATCTTGTTGGAAGCTTTGGCAAATGTCGGTGTTAAAAGTACCTACAGCAGAAACGGCGCGGAATCGATTATCGACGTGACGTTCGGCAGCCCCAAAGTGATCACGAACTGGAAGGTAGACAACGACCACACTAAAAGCGACCACCAGTCGGTCAGCTATAGCGTGGACACGAGGCGGCAAACGACGGGTAGGGCCAATACCCCAACCACTCCCGGATGGAAGACATCGCACTTGGATGCCGATGTATTTGCGGAAGCAATAAGATAGGATCTTGTTACTACACTATCGCGGGTGTGCGATGCCGCCATGCCTAGGTCTTGTCAACCTAGAAATGGAAGGCCACCGGCTTACTGGTGGACCGACGCGATAGCCGACCTCCGTAGCGCGTGACTTCGCGCGAGGCGGATGATGCAACGCGCCCGCATCGATGCGTGAAGATCAGAGCGCCAAGCGGCATTTAAATCTGCTAAGGTAACGCTTAAGAGCGCGATGAAGGCTAGTAAACGAGCCTGTTTCGATAGACTTTGCGAAAGTGCCAATACGAACCTATGGGGTGATGCCTAAAAGGTCGTTAGGGTCAAGACCAGAAGCTCGTCAGTCCCGGCGAAGTAAACAACGAGGAGGCGGCAAGGGTGACAAACAGTGAACTCATTGAGATCGCAAACACCCTGAAGGTGAGCAAGGCACCGTGACCGGGCGGAATCCCAAACCTGGCCGTTAAGACGGCCATAAAGTTAGCTCCCGGGTTGTTTAGGGCGGTCATGCAGAAATGCTTAGACAACTACCTCTTCCCGGATGAGTGGAAGCGACAGAGACTGGTTCTATTGCCGAAGGCCGGGAAACCACCAGGTGACGCATCGGCATATAGACAAATCTGTCTGCTAGACACATCGAGCAAGGTGCTTGAGAGGGTAATTCCCAACAGACTTGTGAGATTCATCGAGAGTGAAACCGGTCTGTCAGGCAGCAAGTTCGGCCAGCGCAAGGGTAAGTCCACGGTGGATGCTATTCTCTCCGTCACGCCAGACGTGACAGCGCCAGCTGGGACTCTATAGCCTACACGCTTCGGAGTCTCGGAGTGCCGGTGCCGCTGTACAAGATTCTGGAAAGCTTCTTTCAGAATCGAATGCTAGTCTACAACAGATGTGAGGGTTAGAAATGCGTCCTGATTACCGCAGGGGTACCGCAAGGTTTCATCCTGGGTCCGGTACTGTGGAATGCCATGTATGACGGTGTGCTGAAGCTGAAGCTCACACCGGAAGCGGTGATTATGGGCTTCGCAGACGATATAACGTTAGAGGTCTACGGTCGAGTTGAAAGCCGCGCTATCCACATGCGTAGTTGAGGATAGGGTGCACTCCAGGAAACTGGAGTTAGCGCATCATAAAACAGAGGTCATCGTGGTGAACAAGCGCAGATCGGAACAGAAGGCTGCGATCAGTGCCGGTGGATACACTATCGCCTCGAAGCGATCCTTGAAGCTCTTGGGGGTGATGGTCAACGATAAGCTCACGTTTGGGAGCTACATCGACTACATCTGCAAGAAAGCTTCCACAACTATATCGCGCATGATGTCGAATAGCTCGGCTCTATTTAGCAGCAGGCGAAAGCTGCTAGCTAGCGTGGCAACATTCATACTCATGTATGGCGGATCCGTGTGGTCGAAAGGCCAGGTGACAGAGGGAATGGTTCAATTCTACCAACCGTAGATAGACGTGCCGACTCATCCCGGAGATAGCCGCATGAAACGAGAGTCGCCATGGGGAAGTTAACTTCCACCTGACACAGATACTGCTTTAGGCAGTAGGTACCTGCACAAGTTTGGACACGCGGAGTTACCGATGTGCCCACAATGTGCGGATGCGGAAGAAACCGCTGAGCACATGAAGGGTATAGTGTTTTCAACAATTTAAAAAAAAATGTTTTTTGTTTCTCGGGAGTCACGCATGAATTTATTAACATGCTCTAATCAAAATCCTATCATTCGAACACATTTACTAGCAAAAGAAAAGTAAGAAATGAGTTGTAACGAACGGACACTGCAATTTGTGACAAATATATACGCGCATTTCTTTTTAGAAATCCTAAAATCATCTAGAAATATAAGATTACGAAAAAAGCAGTCATTTCATTATTTTAAATTTTTCGATTTTAAAACTTACGAACGCAACTGTACCAACGCTCTTAAAAGCAAACCAGAATAGAGTAGCTTGAGATAAAGAAAGCTTTATAAGTGGGAACTTTTCGCAAAAATTAACAAATTACGATAATGTGTTATTCTAGCGACAATCTTTTTTGTGCGTCTAGTTAAGAAATAGGGTAACCGACGGCTTTGTCAGGTGATATGCATTGTGGGCAAGATTCAGTTTACCAAGCTCTACTGCTTTTATTCCACTCAGAAACTCATTGTATGTTAACATACCTTGAACGTTGAAGTTTTTCTGTTCGCATGAATGAATCACTCCATTGAAAACTCAAACATATTTATTGTTTTCTGACAAAAATTAAACTGCCACCTTTACACATCTAGATATTTCACCCGGCCGAAAAAAACTTTCACGCAAGACATCTTCGCCGCTAGCGATATTGGGTTACGATTTTCTCGATAAATAGGGTAACGGGGGTATTTTGGCCCACATGCATATTTTAGCCCACCCGGTAACATTTTACGCATTTTATCTAATAAATTCAATGACTATTATAAAATTATGCATGCAACATTGAATAACACATCTAAGAATCATACTACACTATAATTTTCGGCGAAAAACTGGCACTAGGTAGTGTTATTTTGGAATTAAATCATACATATTCAAAGTCATGGCTGAGTCAACCCAAAGTCAAGAGGAAGTGGTAATATACAAGTCAACGTCCGGAAGCTATTGTAACAAATATGTATGCTTTTGAAACAATTCGTTGTTGTAGTAACATCAATAAAATGTCATAGAAACAGTTTGTATACTCTAACATGTTGGAAAAAGTTGAAAAAGTGGTTAAACGCATGGCCAAAATATGTTTGCCTCTTTCTGAAGCAAACATATTTTGGCCATGCCAACTTTTGACATCTCTTTGATTACCGTTCGGCCATTGCACGTGAACAAAGAAGCAGCTTGTGACAATTTACAGGTAACTACTTCTTAATTTATCACATTTAACGATATGAAATTGGTTGAGAATGCCTGTCAAACCGCTATAAGCCAAATTATTTCATTTTTAGATGTCTAAAATTTACAGAAATTCACAGCAGAAGGATATTCTCCTCAAACCCACTATTTTTGCTCTAAAAATACCGATGATGTTCTTAAATATAATTAGTCCGAACTATTTCCATACACGTCTGTAGATATAAAGGTGGGCCAGAGCAAAAATTTGGTGGACCAAAATATGTTTTTAGTACTTCGTAGAAATTTTGATATTTCTAGGATATTTTTCAATATATTGCATTGTTGAACAATGTATATTAAAATAGACACTAAGCTTTTAACAATGGTATATTAGAATAGGTATTTATGTTGAAAAATTGTGTTCATTTTTAATGAACTCTGCGAACACTTCCCAAAGCTGGCCAAAATACCCCCGTTACCCTATACACTCGTTCACCCTCAAGTAACCTTAGTTACGTCGCACTCGCGAAAGCAAATAACTCATGCACTTTGAACACTTACGATTAATGGAGGATACGGGATAAATAAATCTTCAATTTATCCAACACATCCAACAGGATGGTTTACTTCGTCAGCAGATAGCACGGCATGTTGCTGGCGTTTTTGTTGCCAGAACAAAAGGGAATTGTTTTTGTTGCAAAACGTGCCGTATCCTTTTTTGAATAGAGTTTATGACATGTGAAACCTTGTTTTGATGTTTTAGAATTGGAAAAACTCTTATTGCTATTTGCATATTCTTACACAAAGAAATTACTGTATAAATCAAATAGATATAGTAATCAGATTTAAAGTACAAACATATTTTGCGGTAAATTTGGAGCCACTGCACACGCTGCGCACTGCGCAAATATCTCGATCCCTTTTGTTCTCAAACAGTTAACGACAACATGTATCAATTCCTCGACAATTGTGTGTACAGAAGCGCAGCAAATACATATAAAATAAATGAATCAAGCTAGCGGTCAGACCCAGCCTTTCTCATTCAAACTTATTATTTGTAAAAATAGATTTACATGAACGCTTCAATCCAATAAATGTGTATTCACTTTTTGGGTTCTAAAATAATGATGTTGTAATTGGAGTATAAAATATGAAATTTGACGTCATGTAAATGCTCAAGAAATAGCGAAATAAAAGAAATGACTCTTAATTTCAAACAATTCACTCACGAGCGATACCTGGAACATTCAAATGGTACGATACCACATTTAAATTATATTGAGGCCACATATATTGATCAAAGCAGGTATAGTTTTAACTAGTCTTTGAATTTCTTTTCTTTCCATAACCACATATCAAATTGTTATGAAGTTTGTTATTTGTAAGTTTGAGAGAAGACTCGTTCGTATGACACTAGTTATGTTCAAATAAGTCGTGTAATCTTTGAGATAATAGACTATCGTTGTTTTATTAACAATTTAATACATAACGGTTGCTTAGTTTGATTATAATCAAATGAAATAGGAACGTATAGGGCAGCCAAACTTTGAAACCACGTGTTAAATCGTAATTCATAAGTTAACCCTTAACTAGCCCGTTCATCTGATAATACTATTGATCAAATTGGTTGTGTACTTTCTGAGATAATGAAGTTTCGTGATTTTCATATATTTTGAAACATTACAGACGAAGTTACAGTTCGATTACAGTAAAATTCAATAGGGTGTTATGAGTCAGCTAGACCTTTCATTTGACACTAGTTTCGTAAAAATCGGTCCAGCCATCTCTGAGAAAAGTGAGTGAAAATGAAAATCTGCACATACACACACACATACTCACACCCACACACACACACACACACACACACACACACACACACACACACACACACACACACACACACACAGAAAATGCTCAGCTCGTCGAGCTGAGTCGAGTGATATATGCCATTTGGCCCTTTGGAGCACTTTCATATCTTCGGTTTTGCAAGTTATTGCTATACCTTTCTAGGAGAAAGGCAAAAAGTTAAAAAAAAATATTAATTAGGAGTAAAACATTCGTGCTGAAGAAATAGCGAAATAAAAGAAATGACTTTGAATTTCGTACACTTCCATCACGAGCAATACCGGGAACGTACGAATAGCACAATACCAAATTTAAATTTTGTTGAGGCCATATGTTTTGATCAAAGCAGTTACAGTTTTCAATAGTCTTTGAATTTCGTTTCTTTTCATAACTTTTGAATCACGTATCAAATTGCTATGAAATTTCTAACTTGTGAGTTTGAGAGATAACCCGTTCAAATGACACTGGTTCAAATAAGTCGTGTGATCTTTGAGATAATAGACTTTCGTTGTTTTTATAATTTAATACATAACGGTTGGAATAAACATACGAATAAAGTCAAATAAAATGGGAACCTATAGGAAAACCAAACTTTTCATTTGACACTAAGATTGCTGAATTTAGTCCGGCCATTTTTGGGAAAACGAGTGAATTTAAAAAGTCACCGGAACATGTTTCTTTTCACAATTTTTGAACCACGTGTTTAATCACTATAAAATTCATCAATTAACCTTTAACTAGCCCCTTCATTTGATACCAATATTGTTCAAATCGGTGTGTACTTTCTGAGATAATGAAGTTTCGTGATTTTCATGTTTTGATACATTACAGACAAAGTAACAGACCGATTACATTGAAACTCAATTGGGTGTTATGAGGCAGCTAGACCTTTCATTTGACACTAATTTCGTGGAAATCGGTTCAGCCATCTCTGACAAAAGTGAGTGAGTTTAAGTAGTCTTCGGAATATGTTTCTTTTTAAAGCTGGATTTCACATTTTTAAACATAACAGGCAAAGTAATAGTCCGATTGCAAAAAAAAATCAATAGGGTTTTATGGGGTAATTAGACCTTCCAAATGACACTGATTTTGTGGAAATCGGTTCAGCCATCTCTGAGAAACATGAGTGAGATTCAACACTCTCCAGAACACGTTTCTTTGAATAACTTCTGAACCACACATTCAATCTTCATGAAACTCAAAAGTTAAGGGTTTTTTAAGTAGCTCGTTCAATTGAAACCAATTTTGTTAAAATTGGTTGCGTAGTTTCTGAGTTAATGATGTTTCGTGATTTTCACATTTTTAAACTTAACCTCTAAACTAAAAATCCGATTGCAATGAAATTCAAAAGGGTTATGGGGCAGCTAGACCTCTCATTTGCAATTAATTTCATGAAGATCGGTCCAGCCATCTCTGAGAAAATCGAGTGAGATTGGGAGAGCGTTACATACACACACACACACATACACACACATACACACACATACACACACACACATACACACACACATACACACACATACAGAAAATGCTCAGCTCGTCAAACTAAGTCGATTGATATACGAGATTCGACCTTTTGGAGCACTTTTATACCTGTGGTTTTGCAAGTGATTGCTATACCTTTCTAGGAGAAAGGCAAAAATCACAGGAGGGTTGTGTGCAAGGCCACGACCGCAAGGTTGAAGTAGAATACTTTTACAAGAGAGACAACCCGGCTGCTTGCGTGTCAGCCATTTTTCGTATTACCTGTTTTATTGAATGGGAGAAAGAGGAATATTGTGAAATTTTGTAAACATTTAGTTCAAACAATATTACCAAATCGTAGTCAGGCACTCTGATAACAAAGTTAAATACTGTTTTCACACTGAAAATCAGACAGCCAGCAGAAGTTTTGATTGCCAAAATCCAGAATGCTTTTTTTTTTGTTCACACAACATTTATTTGACACGGCACAATACAAAAATCCAGAATGCTTGTGTAGTTGCCAAAATAAGGCAGAGCTTCACCGGAGGAAGGCCGAAACCCTCAACCGGCAGGTATGCTCCGTTAGCAGGAATCGGTTTCGCGCCACTTTTCGCGGGCGAATCGGTTCGCGCCACTTTTCGCGTTTAGCCTGGCAGAAGCCTAATGCGCACGGCCAACACAATAGAAAGGTGTTTTCACATTGAAAATTAGACACGGCTCTACTGAAGTAAGTGTTGGCAAATGCATCGATCGCTAATACCGCCGCTATCGTACGAAAGCGCGTCGTTTCATGTGGGGAATAATATCAACAACGAAAAATGACGCGCGTCAAAGCACACCCGAACTGTTTCGCCGTGCCGCTTCCATTTACTTCCTTATAACATCGGCCTCATGGAATTACCGGCTGCACCTACCGCTGAGGCTGTTACCATACTGCTACTGACACCCAAAGCTATTAACTCTTCAAATTAAGTGTTTTATTTGTCCTCAAAAGAACAATTGTTCAATTCCATATCGGATATAATGCAATCGCATCTCTGTAATATTACCGACAGTAATATTCTTCTGAACAAAATGATCCAACTTTTCCATTAGAGGAAGTGCCGGCTGATGTACGGCAAAAATCTCACCCGATCGCTCGCGTTGGAGTTCAGCCTGGCAGAGGCCTGAGACGTGGTGACCAAGCACAGGAAAAGTGATTCGTTTAATTTGAAGGCAGCCACAGGCGCAACCCGCTGCTATTGTCTGTTACTGCTGAGTGCTGAGTGCTGATGTCTGTTGCTACTGCTGTCAACGTTGTGGACGGTCCACCCAGTTCACCTTCCGACTAATGAATGTAGCTAGTTTTCCCAGAAACACTCTTTTATAGCCGAAGGGTGCTACGTAATAGGCCACGCCTTTCAGTTCAGGTTTACCATTTCCTTATGTTCTTTAGACGAATTATTCCACAATTCGCATTCGATTTTTGTATCCAGCGAATAAAAACCGATGGTGCTCTCACACACGCAACGGTTCTAACCCGTATCTTATTGCGGTATGTAACATCAAGCGATTTCGTTTGCTCGCTGTTGCGTGTTGCATCATGTTGCTACTGGGCAGCTGGGAGACGACGAAATTCTGTTTATGCTGATTGATTGAATCGACTTCGTATTAGCTCTGCATAGTCGAACTAACTGCTTTTGTGAATGCGTTCTAACAGGGCAGTTTATTATTCAATGTCGGTTATGCTGATCGCAGTCTTGCTAATTACAACCTTTGAGATGCCCTAACATTGGAGGAATTAAGATACACGGACAACATGCACTGTGGAAGCTATTTCACATTCAGTAAATTAGACGGGTGCGACAAATTTAAATTGCTAGGATGCAAAACAGAATGCTTGCTTGCGTTGACAAAAATTATTAACTTTCAATGACTTGAAAAAAGGCATTTTGCTATTCAAAATTGGATTTGGTGATGGCAATTCTCATGCTGCCCCAACACGGGGGGAATAATGGCTGTCTGGCGACACACGCTGAGAAAAACCGCGCTGCTCCGGAGACGTGGTGACCAACCACAGGGCTAGTGCTGCTGCTAAGGAAGGACGACTGCTGTTGTCGCTGTCTAGAGCTATTATGAGCAGCTCCGGCTGAAACAGGCTCTTATATAGGCCAAATAGCATGTTTTCAATTGCAAGGTATATGATCCTGTCGACCGTGCTTGGGAAGCAAGCATATAACGACCAATCAGAGGTCGAATTTTTCGTTTTGACAAGGCTTGACTATTTTCAATAGTACAATAGTGTGAATAATAGAATTACAATTATCTTATTTTGGAAAGAATCTTAGAAGATTTTCCAATCTATTGCTGCAAGAACGAAGAAAATCCATCGAATACTAACCGATTTATTAGCATTTGAAATTGGACATATTTTTCACTTTTTTCGGTTTTAGATTTTCATTTCACATCCCTATGTAGCCGAACTTCCTGAGAGAAGTATTCTACTTCAAAATACAAATATGACACCACTAGTATCAATTCGCACCTACAACTTATGGCGTCAGAATTCTACTTATACTTTGAATGGCGGAATGACGAAGAACGTTTTATTGCAATTCATAGCAATGAAACTTAATGAAACGAGTAGAGTTTTACAAGCTTTCTTTCTATCTTTCTGCTACTGACGAACTAAACCAAATTCTGACTACAATGGAAATGGCTTGACCAAAAAGGAACTGTAAGAGTGGCTTCTTTACAATTAAATTTAGAAGCTCCGTTGAACTTTTCGTGTGTTTTCTTAATTTTTCCAATAAGTTAAAAAGTAGAAAAGTATGCTATTGCTAGAAAAATAATAGCTGAGATTACTAAAGAAGGATGACAGTTTTAAACATAACAAACGACATAGACTGACGAGAATTGGTAATTTTCCCTATTTGATATTTGTTTGTGATAACATTACGAATACACACTACGGGTGCACATCCGAAGCGAAAATGTGAAACCAACAATATTTTCGCTTATTTCAAAGCTGTGCTACTCTATTTTGTTTCCCAATATCTGAAAACTGCTGATATTTTCATTAATTTCCGGGAAAGCGTAATCTTAAAATGAGTTTTCGCTGTTTTTAAAATAAAAATTCAATTTTATTTTAATAACATGGTCATTTTACCAATTTCCGTCAGATGTAATGTTTAAAACTACCATCCCGCTCTAGTAAGTAGTGGAATTTCATTTATTAATTTTTATAAAATTTTCCTATTCTCTATCTCAATAGTTTCATAAGGAAAACTCTTCATATTTTCTTTTTATTCTGGTTTAGTTTTCTCTATCTCTCGATATATCTGTGTCTATTTAGGCCACTTTCTATAACTATTAAATTTTTGCTCTCATTAACTTCCTCTCTCCCTCTCCCTCTTCCTCTCCCTCTCCCTCTCCCTCTCCCTCTCCCTCTCCCTCTCCCTCTCCCTTTCCCTTTCCCTCTCCCTCTCCCTCTCCCTTTCCCTCTCCCTCTCCCTCTCCCTCTCCCTCTCCCTCTCCCTCTCCCTCTCCCTCTCCCTCTCCCTCTCCCTCTCCCTCTCCCTCTCCCTCTCCCTCTCCCTCTCCCTCTCCCTCTCCCTCTCCCTCTCCCTCTCCCTCTCCCTCTCCCTCTCCCTCTCCCTCTCTTTCTCCCTCTCCCTCTTTTCCTCTTTCTCTCTCTCTCTCTCTCTCTCGCTCTCTCTCTCGCTCTCTCTCTCTCTTAATTGATCATTGTTAAAGTTTGCTAACTTAGTTTTATAATCTGAAAAAAAGTTCTGACAGACAAAAAGATAGAGAACAGATTGATATACCATGCTGGATCGAAACCCGTACAGTATCGAAATCCGTACACCTTGATGTTTTTCTTCAGTTTTAAGCATTATCAAAATGAAAATTCATATGATAGTTACATGTAGGGGTAAGCGGGGTAAGACCGCCCCCTTAAGCAATTCTGTTTATAGAAAAAAAAAGTTGCGGCTGCAATTTCATTTTTTCTTCGCTAAGAGGTTCTTCTATTCAATACCCGCATTTAAGAAATAAGAACTGAAATATTTTTGTTTATTTTCCAGCTTTTTTTTAAATTTTAAAAATTCATTGAAAATGTGCAGATCTTTTTCATGCGGGGTAAGCCCGCCCACCAGCGGGGTAAGATCGCCCACCATTTTTTGAGGATAAACAATATTTTTATGGCCGAAACGGTTGATTCTATCGGTATAGTGTCTCTGACAAAGTTGTAGATGGTATTTTTTTTTCTCTTTAAATAAAATATACACTGTGAAAAAACTGAAAAAAAAATTTTTTTTTCTGAGTTTTACCTTATTTTGTTTTCTGATTATTCAAGTTCAAATCAATGTTTAGGTAACTTTTTTGGTTTTCATAATAAATAGATTTTTCAGAATTGGGGTTTTTCAAGATATTGAATTCATAATATACCTATCTTCAAGCTAAAAATTAAAACTCATTATACCTATCTGTATGATTCTTTTGAAGACTTATTATGTATAGAAAAATAATAATAATTATTATTTCTTTTATTTATATTTTTAATTTTCTACGTTTTTTTTTTGAAGAACAAAATTACCAACGACTCTATACACCAAATAAACCGTCAAAAAAAAAATTCTTCACAAAAATTGAGCTATTAATATTTCTATAACTCCATGATCCAATAACCATAAAATTTAAGCTTACCTTTTGTAGATTTTACAGGCAAAAACATGTTTTTTTCAAAAAAAATTGAAAAAAAATATATTTTCAATTCTATTTCTATATATTTTCTTTCAATTTTTTTTGAGTGTGTACTTTTTTCGAAAGTAAAAAACTACTATTTTCAACTCTGCCGGAGACGTCATACCTATCAAACACACCGTCCTGGCTCTAAAATTATTTTGGTTCATTAACACCATTTTCACACAGGTTCACTTTTTTCCAAAAAAATCTTGTTAAAATATATTACTAGAAAAGCTTAAACCAAATCGAAAATGGTCGATTAACATCGATGTCTTATGTGGCTTGGAGTTGCTTTACTGATCCTGTAAATATTCCCTTTGTAGTGTCGAGGCATTTGGGTCTTGAAGTAAAACAACAAGCAGTTGGGTTCGTGGCGGTTTTACCCCTTGTATAGTGGGCGACTTTACCCCCAGTGGAACATTTTCATATTTGATCGAAAAAGTAGTCAAAATTACAAGATTACTCACGGCCTTCGATATTCCCGAAAGAAGATAGATTCAGGTAAGCGATTAAACGTATATTCACGAACAAAACAATAGATTTTTAGACTGAAAAACCTTAAGTCGCGTTGCCGCAAAACAACCGTTCGTGCACTATCAAAACAGAAAAACGTGCAAAATGTTATGTAATTATACTGTAATAGACACGTTAAAGAAATTTTTCAATTATTTTATAACTTGATAGTAAAACTACGGTGGGCGGTCTTACCCTGTTAACCCCTACATGTCCGTTGAGCTGTTGGCCTTCTGTTAAATTAAACTATGCGCCAGTAGGCCATGACATAAAAATATCGAAAATGTAATGTGCTGTACGGATTTTGATCCTTGTTAATTGCTTGAATCGAAATCCGTACAGCGTGTCTATCATGCATATATTGTTGAACCTACTTCTTGTTTTCAGCATATAATGGAAGGAAACAAGTATAAATATACGGCAAACAATTTCGAAGGAGCTGTGACTGAGGTGCGCAAGGGAAAGTCGTACCGGAAAGCTTCGAGAGGTTCCGGCGTTTCGGTTACTACAATAAGGGGTGCCGCAACTAAACGCTACGGAAATTGCACTATTTCAGCTGATATAAAAAATTAGAAAACCGTGTGAAACTTTAGGAGCCAATTGATCTTAAAAATATATTTATTCGTAAATTCAAAGATAAATTATAAATAAAAGATGTTCATTTATGTATCTCTATATCTGTACGGGTTTTGATTCATTTCTGTATGGACTTCGATGCAGTCTATATCGCGTGTGTGCGGGTTTCGATTCAAAAGTGTACGGGTTTTGATTCAAGCAAAAAACCATGTACGGATTTCGATTCACAACATGTTCTATTTAAATATGATTTTTTCGAGTTTCAGAGTGATTTTAATCATTTTGCTTGAAAATAGTGATAAAATAAGGGTAGACCTATAACTAAACATGTCAGTTTAAAGCAATATGTAATTTCTTGATTTAATATTGACCGTCGAACATTATCATGTGCTTAGGTGTACGGATTTCGATCCAGCACGGTACTTCTGTTTGAATTTCACCCAACACATTTAGAGTATTTCGTCTCAATACACAGGCGGTTCCTGCCTAGGCTGCCTAAAATATGTTCCCTATCCTATGTGACGCAAAATACTAACGCACCTTTTCTACAGAACGCAATATCCGATTTGGATGATCTTATACGCAAATGAAAACCACTTTGCTCCCCTAGAATGCTACCGAGTGGATTTTCGATTAATGAATTAGATTGTAAAATATTGACCAAAGAGTATTTTTTATATGAGACATTCAACTTTTAAGGTTAATTGAATGGCACGGAGGGCCATGTGTGTTGCACACCAATCAACTCAGATCGACGTATTGAACAGTTTCTGTATGTATGTGTATGTGTGCCTGCATGTACGTACGTGTAAATATGTTGTTTATATGTGTAGTTTATCTAAATCGCAATAGGAAAACAAAAACAAAAAAAAAAACACTGTCTACAGAACACATATTCCGATTTTGTTGTTCGCAGGCTCGAATGAAAGCTGAAGTGCTCTTTGAAAATTTCTCTGAGTGAGATTTTTTTTTAACTTTAGAATGATGACCAAAGTTTATTTTAGACAGAGGATATTTTACTTTTTGAATAACTTCTCTCTTTCTTTCGTTTTTTCTCGTATTACCGTTTATTTCTCAAAGGAAATTTTCAACCACCGACAGATTTTCGTAATTTTCATACTTTTCGTAGTGCGTCCTAACTGGTGCAAAAGAATGACCCTTATGCCTTCGTAAGCTTTATTTAACAATTTGAAATAGATTCTAGAATAAACTGTAGTGCTTACTTAGCTACTTTTCTGGTATGCGAAGCTTCTGGTCTCACTTCCTTTAAAATACATATAAAATTGTACGTTAAATCCAGATAGAATAAGAAATTTGCGAAGAATAAGAAATATTTACAGCTTTCGGGAGTCAAGCATTGTAGCAAAATCAGCTTACAAATGTAGCACAATTGGCAATGCAGATATTTTGAAAACCTTCAGAAAAGATATATGATATAATACACTATGCTAATCTAAGATATAAACATTGCTTCTTATTTTGAGACTCAGTGCAAACAGAGTACCGTGGAATAAGATGAAGTTGATCACCTGAAATTCGTGATAAAAAAGACTGATGAAATGCTACTGATCTTACAACACTAGGCAATGTTTACATGTTCTAAAATGTAACTTTTGTAAAATTCTCGTACTTGTCAAAGTTAACCCTTACATGCCCGTTGCAATGTTATATATTTGCTAAAAACTGTTCTAACTCAGTCAAAACTGTATCAAATGTAATCAAAAATGTTTCAAAATAACAATAAAAAAAATTGAATCTACTTAAAGTAATCTTAATTAAGGGTAGATTAGGTAATATTTGAAGAAGTTTGATTGGAGCTCAAACAAAAAAATTATTGATGATTATTCCATACCATTAATGTAAAGTGATAATTGAGTAAAAAATTTGCAACTGAAATCGATTTAACGAGCAAATTGAGTGAACTGCATCTCGTTAACTGTAATGTATAAATTTTAACCTGAAATGTCATTATTTTCGTGTCTAAACTAGCTCTGATTGATATTGTTTAGTTTAGACATCATCATTTATCATGAAAATATTATAAATAATAGCACATTTCCAATAGAATGTTTGGATTTCTAGAGTGATCAAGTTCACCCGATTTATCTCATAGTACTCTATAGATTTCTCGAATTTAGTTCATAAAGTGAGCGATAGAAATTTCATCAATAGCCATAAAGGTTTTCTTGAGCTAATAACAGTACTTGTTTTAAATAAATATTATTTCGGGAAAAATGTACATCCAGCGAGTTAATTGGAAAATATTAGAAGAATTGATCCATTTCACCCCGTTCATGCTTGTTTCGGATTCTACCATACAGCTTCGGCCTTTAAAAAGATTAATGTTCCCGATTGCACTCTGAAATAGAAGTGAATTGACAACTTTCATCAGTTGAAATGCATATAATTTCAGAGATTCAAGCAACGTTTATGTAATAAGGAAATGCATTGAATGGCATTTATGTATAACTCTGAACTAGGTTTGTAGAAATTAACTGATTCATAATTATAGGTCTTACAATTTCTAAAAACCAAACCATTGTGGAATTCAAATCGGGAATATGGGGAACTATATCATCAAGTATCATTTTCACTATATATCATTATATCATCAAGCATCATTTTCCGCACGTTGGATTATTCCAAAAAAAAATTAGGCTGCTTCCAGCCAGCAATTAAAAATTTGATAAAATAAAATAAAATAAAATGATAAAATTCACACTATTTGTAAAAACCACGTCGCGCTTTGATTCAATGATCGTATTTGGTATACCCTCTGGAAAACTGTCTTCTATTTAATGCATTATTGAATCCGGACATCTTACGTTGGTATACGATTTGTGGTTTACTGATATAATAATTATATAGTAACAGTTAGTATAACGAAGGCCGCTAGGTGGAGTAATTCTGGTTTTCTTGTTGAACTGAGAAAGTCCATTTTGCGTTATATATTTTTACATAATGTGTTAGCGATATATGTATAATGCATAAAAACAGCAATAAATGTGATTTCTAAGAAAAATTGAAATTTAACAAATAAACAAACATGCTCAAAATGAATCTCTAAATTATACTTTTATGAATAAAAATATACGTTTGAGAATATTGTAAAAATCGTTCAAGTACAAGTACATATACAAATTGGAGCAAACTTGTTCCAATATATAAGACAAAAGTGTTCGAGCCATTTTCAGAATGATACGGCTTACATTGCCAGTAACAATCACTATCATTTTTGCAGTTCCTTTCCATCATTGTCACTTCGACTGAAAACCAAATCTTACTTGTAATAATATGTCACCAGCATGTGCCACCATCGATATACCCAACTAATAACCCAGCAAACGCCGCTACTGCTGTGAATCGCTTCTATCCAATCCGATCCATTTCACACCCTTTGCATTCACCGTGTTTGCAAAGTAAATCTTCTTCCGGCAAAACCATATGTTCATTCACAATTCATAGCCGAATCGTCCGAACAACTTGTTCCACCCACTCTAGCCGTTCGATTTTCTTGGACAAAACTTTTCCATTTTCACCCCGCGCTGACCCCAAACACAATCGTCCTGTTTGTCCGGGTGGCTGGCCAGCGAACTCAAATGTATTTATTTCGTTCTGTCGACTGTCATCATCATTGCCTCGAATATCCTCGTCATATTATTATTGTTATCGTTTATTTCTTGCTTACGATAGCCGCCCGAGCGGAGTTGTACAGTGCGCCATCAGCGCGCCGGTTATTATTATTTCAACTTTTGTAATAATAATATATTTTATCATCCCTCTTAAATAGCAATAAAAATGAAAATTTTATTAAAAGATGTCTAGAACAGATGTCGCCAAGTAATCTTTCCTTATCCCCCTCTCTCTGGCTCAGCCTCCTCGGTTGTTGATTTTTTTGCGGCCCGTTTCGCCTCTCCGGGAATGGAAACGTCACGCATTTCACAATCGGATTTTCTCCCTCTCGCCCAACCCCCAGAACGAATGACTGTTGGGTAGTGGGGAAATCCGACGTTAGGCTTGCCAGTTGGGTTGGATTTGTTCGCATATGATTTTCTGTTTCTGTTTTTTTTACCCAGTTTTGCTTTTTATTTCAACTCAATAGGGATCCTTCCAGAAGAAAGTTAATACTGGAACGGTGGAGCAAACCGGAAAAGGAAAGCTTATTTCGACTCAAGGCAACCTTCGCCGAGGAAACATAATTTGATTTCGTTTTCTCAACATTCTTTTGTTTTCCACGGTTTATTATATATTCGCTGTCTCGGGTTGAGTTGTGAGACACGATCATGATCGAGAGGAAGCGTGCTTTGTTTTTCCTTCCTGAAAGAAGAATTAATGCAGCAGGAACGTCGGCCAATTTCAATTAACTGGTACTTTTGCTCATGGTGCCTGGTTAAACGTGTTTATCAGAGATTTGTCTAATTATAACAGCTGAATATAATTCACTGCTTAATGAAATGACTGCATTGAAAGCCTAATTCATTGTACAATGTATTGCTCATAATAAAACGATTGCTAATAACAGCATCACAATCCATTAGTGCCTCTCTGTACTCAAGCTTTCGGTATAGCCTGCCATCGAGTTCGAAACAATGTACAACAATCAATCTTTTGCAATTTTACACCTCATTATGAACAACTTACTTCGCCGCCGCATTTTGTTCGAAGCTGTTGCAATTTGCGCCCGTATGTGTTACCGGCTGTGACAGAGCTGAGAACTCATCCGAACCTTCATCGCCCGGTAAAGTAGCGACAGTTGTCAGTTGCTAACGCTTCGCAAAATTGGAAATTAACTCCAGAATGCAGTACAACTCTCAGCTCGCAACCAACCGAACAAAACACTAATTTGACGACCGTAACATCATCAATCTAATTATTCATCATACATCATCTGCATTTCCCCGTCGTCGTCGTCGTCGTCGTCGGCTCGAAGAGTCGAACCGAACCGAGTTTATGAATCAAGCCCGCCGCACCGCAAAAGTTTTGCGCTTGCACGATAATTGAATTATAGAATTGCGCCAGCCTGTTATCTTCTTCTGCCTGCCTTCTCACTCGCTCTCGCTGTGCTGGAAGAGTCATTTGGTTCCGTGGTTCGAGCTTTCCAATTTGGGATCTTCCACAAGCTGTCACTTTGCCCCTTTTGCCATTATTACGCCCTATGGAAACGGTTGATTCGCTTCGCATCGACTTTCCTCCAGCAGTTGTGACGATTGCGTGAAATATGAAATGAAATTTTTATTGTTAGAAGCCGATCCGGAACTGAGCAGCGAGAGTTAATATTCAAGAGTCATCTTCGTTCGGACTGACAGTAAAAGGTGATATGAGGTTAAAGAATTGAATGTCTTCTAATCGATACGATTTTTGAAAAGAAAATGTCCACAAACTCTATGTGTGTGTCATAATTATACCCGATTAATGAACCTACTTCTCGCAAAAAGAAATTGATTTTTAGTTAAAAGAAATACTTGAAAAAATATTAAAATGTTTATTTATACTCTTATGACGGTCATGCGTCAAAGCTAAAATAGGTTGCGCGAAATACTGTAAACCTAATTATAGAATATGTAATCGCATTAATAGATAATTATTAAAAGATAATTTTACACTGAAAATATATTTTAGTTTATTCCACAAAAACGTGTGTATTATATACAAAACTTTTTGTTGTTTCCTGCAACGAAACCAATGCGTAATAAATATGAAGGTACTTTGGTCAGAACTGTCAAAGTACGTATTTGTATACGTAACGGAAGGTTTTAAAAATGAACGCAATCATTCGTACAAACAAACGCTGCATAATGTAAATAGTACGAGAAATTAGTAAGCCTACGCAATAACATATACATTTTACGAAATTTTTTGTTGTTATCCACGTTCGTACGAAAGTACATCCGTGAATTGTACAAGTTATGTGTAATGTTAATGTCGATAACTTGCAATACGAATATGCGTGCAGAGAATAACGAAAAAATATTTTCAAAGAAAGAGGTTGGGGGGGGGGGGGGGGGGGGTGGGTGGTTGTAGGCTAATCCAAAAAAAATCGATGTTGAAAAAGTCAAGGTGCTCAGCCCTAAATTGAAAGATAATGATATTTATAGCATTTTTGTAGAACATGTTCTACAAAAATGCTATAAATCACATTATCTTTCAATTTAGGGCTGAGCACCTTGACTTTTTCAACATCGTGATTATACATTCTTCATCAACTTTCCTGAGTTTTCCAACTATTTCAATATTGAACATGTCAGCGCACATGAAATTGAAGATACTTTAAAAGCTCTGGATGCATCTAAAGGTCCGGGACCAGACGGAATTCCGCCAGCATTTATGAAACATTTAGCTAAAGAGCTAACTTCCCCACTGTTCTTGATTTTCAATATGTCGCTGGAATCCGGTTGCTTCCCGAAATTCTGGAAAAACTCATATCTAGTGCCTGTGTTTAAATCTGGTAAAAAATCCGACATTTGCAACTGTCGAGGCATAGCCATTCTTTCTTGCATACCTAAGCTTTTTGAAGCAATAATAAACAAAAAGTTATTCCACCAAATAAAAAATAGAATTACTCCAACGCAACACGGTTTTTTCAAAGGTCGCTCAACAACAACTAACTTACTCGAGTTTATTATCTTCTCTCTAAACGCAATGGATAAAGGAAATTATGTTGAAAACTTATATACTGATTTCAGTAAAGCTTTCGATCGCATTGATATACCCCTGCTTCTCTTCAAGTTACGAAAAATTGGAATTCATCCACAATTACTCAAATGGGTTGAATCGTATTTGACAGATCGTCAACAAACAGTCAAATTTAAAGGCATACTATCGAAACCTATTCAGGTAACCTCGGGAGTTCCTCAAGGCTCTCACATGGGCCCTCTACTATTTATATTATTTGTGAACGACATTTCCTTTATTCTAAAACATGTAAAAACCCTTGTTTATGCCGACGACATAAAACTTTTCATTGAAATTAAAAACGCTGATGATGTAAACATTTTTAGTAACGAGATCAAATATTTTTATATTTGGTGTAATAAAAACCTTCTTCAGCTAAACGTAAAAAAATGTAGTTCGATGGCTTTTGGCAGAAAAAGAAACATACCAAGCATTATTATTTCCTTAGAAGATCAGGTAGTAGAGAAATGTGAACGAGTTAGGGACCTAGGAGTCATACTCGACTCAAAATTAACATTCACTGATCATTACAATACATTTATCAATAAGGCTAGTAACATGCTCAGTTTTATAAAACGTTTCTGCTATAATTTTCAAGATCCATACACAATAAAAACAATTTATAATTCCTATGTCAGGTCACTTTTAGAATACTGTAGCATTGTATGGTCTCCGTTTTCTCAATACATGTAGACAGAATAGTATCAGTACAAAAACAATTCGTGTTATATGCACTTCGTAATCTACGATGGACGTCATTTCCCCTACCATCATATGACGAACGCTGCAGACTTATTGACATTCAATCATTGAAAGCCCGTCGTGAATTGTCGAATTGTCGAATTGAACGATATCGTATCTCAGCGTGTCGATTCACCCGAAATATTATCAAAACTCAATTTTTATGTACCTTCTAGAAATTTACGAACTCGAACTTTGTTTTCTTTAAATCATCAACGAAACAATTATGCTAAATACGGGCCTGTTAATCAAATGATGTCAGTGTATAACCAACACTGTGAAGCAATTTACTTTTCTATGTCGAGAACTAAATTAAAACAATATTTCAATTTAACGCGCAATTCAAATCGATAGAATACATTCATTGTAATAATCCGTCAAGTAAAGAAATCATTATTCAATTATGTATAAACTCTTTTTTTTTCCTCTTTCACTAGTACAAATAACATATAGCATGTAAGTTAGTTATAAACATATGTAGTCTACTTTTGTTTGACGAAATAAATAAATAATATTTGAAATAATAATAACAATATTTTGGGACACCCTAGAGGGGGTTTTAATTTATCAGAAAGTCAGGTCTTTTTTTTTGAAAAGGTACGATAACTTTCATGCCCCCGGTTTTTCTAAAACAAAGATGGCGACTTTTGGTTTCTGGGAAGTATACAACTGTAGAAATCGTTTACAAACCTCCAAACATTGGTATTTCCGGAACCAGGATGACCTTTAGAAACTAGAAATAAAAGTCCAACGGCATTTTTTAAATTCATCATGACGACTTCCGGTTTCAGAATTTTGTGAAAAACGAATATACTCTGCAATATGTATATTTTCGATATCTAGATGACGTCCAGAATCTAAATATTCATGTCCGGCGCAAATTTTAAATCGTACATGGTGGATTACATTTTCCGTAAAAGGTTACTAGAATACAGAAGAAGGCTTGAACGTAACATTGAAACTGGGAAAAAAGAAATGTGGGTTCCGGTGTTTCCATTGAATAATCGCCGCTGGGCTAACAGCATGAAATTTAGCAGTTCAACAAATCGATTGGTGATGGTTTCATTTTGGACAGGGCACGGGAAATGGTCTATTTTGCCCCTTTTTCACTATATTTTTGCGTATTTTTGGAAATATAGACACTTTTCCGTGCCCTGCATAGAATGAAAATATCACCAATCGATTTATCGACCAATTTTACATGAGAAATGCTATATTTTTCATTAAAAGCCCAGCGGCTTTTATCTAGTGGGAATTTTGGTTTATATTTTCCCAGTGTGCGTTGTTTTTACTGCTTTTTACTACGATTACTGTTTTTTGTCAAGCTATGTAAAACTGAGTAAAATGGTTAAATAATGTCAATATTTCTAGAAAGAGAACTATGTTCAGAAAATGACAACGGGCGTCCAACGCTATTTTCAAATTTAAGAAGAAAGATATTCAATTACTCCCTGATATAAGGTTCATAGGCCAGAGCTGACTCCCCAAAACCGAAAATTGGTGTCCGAACATTCGGTATAGTCAGCGTTGTTTTTCTGCATTGGAAGTTATTCAAAACTTGAGGAAAATGTGGAGATAGTCCCCGTATCTCCAAATTGTTAATTAATTCATGAAGTTTGCTATTCATCTATAAGGATGATGTTGATATTGTTTACACAAAAAAGTAAAACGAGAAGACATAGCAAGCAATAATTTCAACTATCAGAGGTGAGTTCAGGCTATTGAATATGTAAATTCAGTGTAATTTGAGATTATTGTAAGTTAATCGATACCGTCGAAGATGCTGATGAGGCATTCCATTTTCCAACGGAATTTGTGAACTCACTCGACTTAGCTGGAATGCCTCCGCATCGATTGTTAATCAACGAAAAAGGTGGTATATACGCAAGTTTTTAACTAAAATAGAAATATTGTTAGAAATGATGGGTTGGAAAAAATATATGGAAATATAGAAAATTATAGAAAAAGCAGAAATTTTTACATGAGCAGGGCCGGGTACATTCAGCTAGTCATAAATAAAATACATTTATCGGAAAAGTCTATCTGTCTAGATTACAAAAATAACAATTTATTGCAAATCCGACGTAAATTCATTAAAATATATCGTTTTTCCTGATCATAGAATTTGTATAATGATCGGACCAGGGTGAATCATGACTGGACCAAAAAATTATATCATAATCGGGTGTGTTTCTCAGACTTCAAGCGATTTTCCGCTTCGTGTGCTGGGCTTTGCTTCCATGGTGTTTGGTTTGGGCTTGATCAATTAGATATTTCTGAATATTTTTTCGTGATTCGGCAAATGCAGCCATTTTTATCTTAAATTTGATCGTTTCATCGTGTTTCTTGAAAAATTTCACATGCACGAAAAAAGTTGTAAACTTAGTAATTATTTAATTTTGTAATTTATAGACGTAAGACACCCGAAAAATAGTGATAGGTGAATTTTGAAGAAAATAAACCAAGGAATCCAGAAAAAATATTGTTTTTTCCCGAAAGTGTTGCCGGATAGATAATTTTTAATTTGAAAATTAATTTGCATATTTTGGCCAATGCAGCTAATTTTATTTTAAATTCGATGATTTTATCGTGTTGTTCAGAAAATTTTACGTAAGAAGCACTTTCCACCCCGTGGCCAATGAGCCAATCTTGAGTTATAACATTTTTACGAATAATTAATCACGATATTCAAAACTATTTTCGGACATCTTACGTCTAGAAATTGTAAGAAAAACAAAAAAGAGATTTTTGACAAAAATTGCGCGACTTTGCAATAAAGGGGGGGGGGGGGGTTAGAGAGCGGGGGGTATTCCAATCGACACCAAATCTGGGATTTTTCCAAAGAGACAGTAGATGAACAATTCCCCCAAGAAAATCTGTGATGGTCGTGTCCAAGTTTGTGCTTTTTCGTGGTCACTTCGTATGGAATGACCCTTATGTTCAATTGAGCTGAAATTTTGTATGAGGACACTTTTCGAGAAGACGAAACTTTTGAGCCCTACTGCTAAACTAAATTCAAAGATCAATTTTTTCCCTTACGCTTCATTAGCTGCAGTTAAAAAATCTGTTAGTTTCAAAGAGAGTCTTGTTACTGAAAAATAAATCCGATATATATATTCTCATTAGATCACAAATTAATCGATTTTTAAACATTCCTCATCTTCGTGAAATCATTTCAACGTTCAAAATGGTTATGAAAAATTTCCACGCAAAACCTCACTTGTTCCGTTGTCATTTCAGTGATATGACACTCATAATAACCCAGATTTCATAGCAGTTGTCACTTTGCGACGTTTTTTTTCACCTACGTGAGTCTTGTAATAGGACTGTATTAACTTTACTCTGATTTCACCGTGAAGTGACTGCTGTATTATAAATTCCACTCCAAATTTAAAACGTCTATTAACATTTTACTAACTGTAGCCAAATTTTCTCACTAAACTGTTAGAATAGTGTATGTTGCTGACATGTAAAACATATAAATTAATCACAAGCATTACTTTGTTTGTTTCATTTATCCTTTAATTTTAAACCATCCGTTCTCTTGAAAACGTTAAGTTTCAAATATTTTAATTTATCACTCTCTCGTAAACTTGTCGTATATTCACGAGAAAAAGTGAATAAGGATGGACTCTGAGTTATGATTTCACTATTCGAAGCATAGTGGGCTGTTTGTAGTAAAGTTTTAAACAGTTTTGCTTTAGTTTGTGAAACTTATGTCGTTTTTGAGATGTCTCATTCTCTAGAAAATAAGCTTTATCATTTATATTGAGGGTGGGACAAAAAATAAATGTTAGCACCCATGCACTTTTCATGTTTCTTATGGGTCCTATAATTACTGTGTAACTTTTCAGATTGATCGATGGAACTATATTTTTGCGCCCGATTTTCAAAGTTTCCATACGATTTTATATGGGCAAACCCACTTTTTCAAAACTTATTCTCTAGAGATGTCTGGTTGACTTCTAAAAATATATTGATAAATGATATTGATAGAAAATTTTCCTGGGAAAAAACTCTTTTGAAGACCATATAGCCCCACGATGCAGCAAATGATGAGAGAATGAAAGCGTGGCGATAGATTGGAGAGACAATGAAAAAAAAAAGAACAAGAAGGAAACTAAGATGACGGTTAAAGAACTACCGTAGATGAAAATAGAATAGTAGATTGGAATAGAAAAGTAGATAGCAATAGCAGAGATAGAGAGGAAGTAAAAAAAAGAGATAAAGAAAGAGAGAGATAAAGAAAAAAAGGAGAGAAAAAGAGAAAGAGAGTGAAAAGGAGAGAGAGAGATAGACAAAGAGAGAGATATAGAGAGATAGAGAGAGACATAGATGGATAGAAAGATAGAGAGAGACACAGATAGATAGAAAGATAGATAGATAGATAGATAGATAGAGAGAGAGAGAGATAGATGGGTAGATAGAGAGAGAGAGAGAGAGAAAGAGAGAGAGAGAGAGAAAGAGAGAGAGATAGAAAGAGAGAGATAGAAAGAAAGAGAGAGAGATAGAGAGAGAGAGAGAGAGAGAGAGAGAGAGAGAGAGAGAGAGAGAGAGAGAGATGGAGAGGAGAGATAAAAGAAGCATGTTAGACAAAATTTGAAAAACCATCTAGAATAAAAGATTTTTGATTGCACATAAAGAAAAGAGTGAAAGAGGTTTTAAGAGGAAGCTACGAATAAAGATCGAAAGCCGAAGTTACATCAAAATAAGAATAAACGACAATAATGTATGGCAGATAATAACTGGAATCTGAAAAGGGAAATATCTAGGAGTGCTTCAGAACTTGAAAGAAAAAAAAATGAAATGGAAAAGGGATTAATTTTTTTTTTTGTTCACGCAACATTCATTTGACACGGCACAAAAGGATTAATTGTAAATAAAAACAGGGCGAACGGCTATAAAATCAAAATATAAATAAAGAGAGAATAAGATTTACAAATTAATGTTTTGTTAGAGAAGAATAGGAGATGTTGTAATTTTTTAATAGAGCAAACAATTAGATTAGATTAGATTGGATTGGATTGGATTGGATTGGATTGGATTGGATTGGATTGGATTGGATTGGATTGGATTGGATTGGATTTGATTGGATTGGATTAGATTATTTTAGGTGAGATTAGAAAATATAGACATTGAAGTAATTAATGAGAAGGACTTGGAAATGACTTAAAGAGTACACTGAAAATATTTTTTCGTTATTCTCTGCACGCACATTTCGTAAACATGAAATTCGTAGATTGTACAGCACTTTTGCTGGATGTATAGAACATTCGTACTGCAAGTTATCGAATAGAATTGCAACTTTACGAATAATTTGTACAATTCACGAATGTACTTTCACACGAACGTTGATAACAACGAACAAAAAAAAACGGAAGCACGAGTATTTACTTGAACGAATTTTTTGTGTTCTGTTATTTTTGATTTCGTATAATGTACATGTTATTGCGTAAGCTTACTAATTTTTCGTACTATTTACATCATACAGCGTTTTTTGTACGATTGATTGCGTTCATTTCTTGAACCTTTCGTTACGTATACGAATAGAGATCTGCAACCATTTTGACAGTTCTGATAAAAGAACCTTCATATACAATACTTATTAAAGATATACCACACTGCAAATATTTTTTCGTTATTCCACTCACGCACATTTCGTAAACATGGATTTCGTAGAGTGTACCGCACTTTTGTTGATTTCATAGAACATTCGTATTGCAAGTTATCGAATGGAACTGCAACTCACGCATAATTTGTCCAATTCACGAATGTACTTTCGTATGAACGTGGATAACAACGAGTAATTACTTGAAGGTGTTCTGTTATTTTCGATTTCGTATAAACAGTGCTGGTAGCCACATGGTTACAGGGTCCGCTTTGCCAAGCAGATGGTCGTGAGTTCCACTCCTTTATTTTGGTCCGAATCCGTTACTTTCCCACGGTGAGGTTAGAGAACATTTATACGCTTCTAGAACAACATCACTTTCGCATCGATAGAACCGCCGCGATACATTTACCCTTCGCTCAGGTTTCGTATTTGAAATAACTTCCGTGAACATTTGTACGTCTCCAGGGTTGAGTTGGAATGGAAGGCGCGCGTCGTCGCTCTCTCGCAATCGATAGAACTAGAATCGCGTTGTGGCAAAACCGGTGATGATCAATCAATCAAGCTCTCTCTTTCTCTCTTTTATTTTTGATTTCGTATAATGTACACATTATTGCGTAAGCTCACTAATTTTTCGTACTATTTACATAATGCGGCGTTCTTTGTACGAATTATTTGCGTGAGCTTACTAATTTTTCGTACTATTTACATTATGCAGCCTTTTTTGTACGATTGATTGCGTTTATTTTTAAAACCTTTCGTTACGTATACGAATATAAATCTGTAACAGTTCTGACAGTTCTGACGAAAGTACCTTCATATTTATTACGCATTGGTTTCGTTGCAGAAAACAACAAAAGGTTTTGTATATAAAACATACGTTTTCGTGTAATAAACTAAAATATATTTTCAGTGTAGAAAAAGAAGTAAGATATTCATACTAGGAACAGTGGAGGGTTGAAGTTAAAGGAAGAATTTGAGAGAGCGTAGAAAAGCAATAGAGAAAAAGCTGAACGGCTTTTCTAGATCAACACCTATTGTCACCATTTCTTTCAGCCACAATTGTAGTGAAAGGGAAAAGTAGTGAGTTTCAGATTTTGAAGGTGGTTTAATGCAGGGTTAGTATAGAAAAAATCAGCATTGTTTCTTTATTCTAATATTTTTAGCTACAGACCCTGTTCGATTTTGGCACGTTTCGTTTTTGGCACAGTTCAATTTTGGCACTGTTTGTTTTTGGCACATGTGCCAAAAATGAAAGGTTTCTTTAAATCATATATTTAGGTTTTTTCGTTTTTCCTGTAACAAATTTGAGTTTAAAAATCGCCAAAAGAAAGGTTTTATGGTTCTTAGTGTTGCCAACGAGAATAGCCGGAATCGGTCAACTGGTTCCGGGCATATGGCCGAAACATGTTCCGCTAATATAATGGCCATTATCGAAGCAGAACCGTACCAGTCCTCTTATTACTTCGGACACTTTATATAAAGTGTTTAGATCGTCATAAGCCACATGTGGACTTATTCCGGTTATGTTCCGATTTCTTCCGGATTATTGAACCAAAAACCATCAAACGACACCTGTGAAGATTTGGAATCCTAAAACTGGTCTATTGGTGGCCGTATCTAGAGTCTAAGTCATCATTACCCACATAAAAAGTACATCATATGATGAAAAAAAGTCTATTTTTGGCATGGTTCGATTCTGTACCTACAACAATGTCTATTGAAACCGAAGACTATCTAAAACTATTTATTTCAACTTTTCAACGCTATGGGCACTTGTATTGAACCAAAATAATCATTTTTGTTTGCACAAAAATATTACCATATTAAAATATGGGTGATTGGTGAACTCTATGTACAGATTCCAATAGAATATACTTTGGTTTGGTTAATAATATAATCATATGTAAGTGTAAATAGAAGAAGAAATAATTCAGAATCTTTTTCCTTTTCTAGAAGCTTTTATATTTATTTTGGCTGTAAACCTCTTTTTCCCTGTGCCTTATTACTACGACCAGAAAGGTTGATTTATTGAAGAAAAAAAGCGAAAGAGCGAAATATGTTATGGGTTCGCCAAGAAAAAGTTTAAAATAATCAATTTAAACATAATCAACTTCCAGCGCTATCAATTTGGTCTCTGATCGTATTTTGCAATTCGTTCGAACTCATAATTGTGCGCACCGGCTCTAGAAATCGGTTCCTTCTCGAAAAGAAAAAAATAGAAGGCCAACATATGTAAAACATTTGGATTACACCATTCGGAAACATTTTTTCAAAACAACCCATTTAAGGGTGCTTTTCGATTCTATCATCATTCCTTTTTATCTCTACTCGCCACATAACCGTTCAATTTTATTACACCTTCTGTTTCGATTTCATCATGCTTTTTCAAAAGATCTTTGAATCAATAATTATGTAGTTCCAGTTGTAAAAAGTGCATTGAAAACATATTTCTCATATGTGTCTTGTGTTCTCATTATGCAATATGTATCGTTTTATGAACTCAGATTTTGTGGGAAATGAGTCGTAAAATGCGTATTTCATTAACTTTGGAGCAAAAATTACGTGTTATTTGGACAGTTGAGACAGAAGATCTTTTTAAAGATCAAATTGCCCGACAATTTGGTTTTAAAATAATAATATTTAGTGGCTCCACAGTTTCACATAAATAAATATTGGACTTTCTTAACTGTGCTAAAGAATGGCAGAACAAATGAAATTGCCATTGCATGTATAATTGGCTTGTTAAAGTGCGTGAAAATGCTATGGACACATATCTTAGTGGCTCGTCTGTACTTATAAAATTAATTCAGGGAAAAAACCAGTAGTTTTTTCTTGTCCTTTGCTAAATCCTAAAAAACCTATAACTATCACATTTGTTATTAGGTGTATTTTTCCATCTTAGAAGGAAATTTATCAGGACTAGGTGCATTCGGGAGAATACCATGTACTTATAAAAATGTTCGAATATATAGAGCCAAATTCAACAAAATGGTTAACAAAAACCCTGATACCACATGCAGCAATCGCTCCGCACTTCATTAACGTTTCTGTCGTAATGATAATTAGCTCCCAATTCAGAATTCGATTGCCGCTGGATATTAATTCAAACTGAATAATTCATCCCAGCATTCCGCACCGAATTTATCTCTCGGGGCAATAAAATCAAATGAACAAATAACAAGTCGTCGCAGTCAACCGCAAATAATATACAACATAATGTGCGCTTTCTATCATGAATTTATTCAATATATATCAAACGTCCCAAAAATACATCCACCAACACACACACATACACTCATCCAGAAGACCCAGACAGGAGCAAAACCTTGGTTGCACTTGCTATAGCAATATCAATAAAACGACATAACAAACATATCAGAGCACAAACAGCACAAGCAAACGATGATCTCGAATTACCTCCCACTCAGTGCCATGGGGAAGGAAGTTCGAAGGATGAAGACGCACGGCACAAGATGGCAGATACCGAAGCAGACAGAACAGAGACTGGAGCCCGCACCAAAAAAAAAAATATTATCACAGAGGAAAAGTTAAATGAGATTATGCAAAACCCTGTCTCAATTGGCAAAAAAACGCCAGAGATGATACTGGATGGTTCGGATGCTGTTAGTCGTGCTGCGGTACGATGGAAATGACCTAGGAAAAAGGATAAATTTTTATTGGAAAATATATATGGATGGGAGTTTTTTTTTCTCGAGTGTGCCTCCTCCCCAGTGCCATCATTATCAGTTCTCACACACTCACGGTTTCCTCCTCTCCCACCGGCCGTGTTGAGTAGTTAGAGAATCCTTATTTATTGGAGTGGAGTTCGTTAGTTCGCGCACTCGGCAAGGATGTGCAAACCGACAGTATCTAAACACGTGCTCTCTCGCACTCGTTGTCAAACGAAGAAAAAAAAACCTACGGAACGTGGAATGGGTTTTTCTGTGTGTGTGCACGCGCGATTGTGTAAGTTGGAAAATAAAAATGAAATCCTTAAAACGATACTGCACGTCTCGTTTCGGGTGTACATAAGTTGTGTGGAGGGAAAGAGGAAAATAAATAGACTCCGCCTATTTTCGTCCTTGCTGAGCACGTATATTGGGATTAGGAGAGACGTTGTGAAAGAGAACCAATGCATTGAAGTCCTTGCTCTCTCTCTCTCTCTGCTTTTCCATCCCATCTAAGTTTGTGTTTGTTTTCGATTCTTGGGAGTTTTTTTTCCTCTGACAATCACTTGCTAAGAGCATATTGGTGAAAAGATTTGCGCGAAAAAAGAGGTGGTAAAATGGGTAGAGCGGGATGATGATTGCTTCATGCTTTTTGTTAGAATCGCCAAGCATTCACGGTGCAAGCTGATTATGTTGCCGGTTTTTTATTTTACTTCAATGCTTATTGATAAGAATCATGTTGTATTTCTTTTCTAACTTGGTTTCCTTTTGAGGAAGTTTATTTAAACAGCAAGAATTCCCTGATCATTCAAGGTTTTTACAACTGGAATCAAATTCTTTGATAATTCCAGGTTTTCCAGTGGCTATTACTCCCTAATTTACAAAGTTTGGCATCTGCCCTAATGGCGAAATTATTTTCGTGGTTTTGCTCTAAATCTCGTTCCGAAATATTTTGTTTTTGATTGTTTTGGTTGTCAAAATGTATCTGGCAACTTTGCCAGCAAAATCGAGATGAACACTCACTAATCCTGACACAATCCGATCGTCATCATCATCATTGATGTCCAAAATTGTTACACTCTTCATGTTGGATTCCGCTCCGGAGGGGAAGGCATCACGACAATAGGCGGAAGCGCACCCCTTGCGGATGACTGGGATTCGCTTTTCGTCCAGGTCACAGAAGCTGCTCCCATGTTCTATGTGCTGCTGCTGCTGGTACACTGTGGCGGTGAAAACCTCCTTGTTTCGGGGTACCGAATAGGCAACAGCGGTGTGTGGCAAATCTGTGCCGTTCGACTTTCGACCCTCGCCAGTAGGGTGAATGCAACCAGTGCGAGATCAGCAATTCCAGGGACTAGATTTAATCGAATTCTCGGCAAGCGACGACAAGGGAGATGCAGTTCTGAATAACATTTATTATTATCGTTATTAGATTTTATTGATGCGTGATTGGTGACGACGACTGGTAACGGGGGGTTTCCGCGGATGAGAAAAAGCGACAAGTGCCAAGCGAAGTGCCATTTGTGCGCTAGTTATGAGCCTGTACCTTGTAGTGGAAAATTAGTTTGAGCAATTTTGTAGTGCGGTTCTCAGAATGTCCACTGCGTTTATGGTCGACAGCATCCTGCAGGAAAAGGATGTAGAGCATTGCGCCATCAATCGGTTGCATTCGTCCAGCAGAATCAGTGCCGGCGGTGACTCGTCCGTGGCGTCGGTGTCCGGCTCGGACAGTGAGTTCGAAGAACACGTGTCCGATCTGAAGGATTCCAACAGCTTGTGTGACTCGCCGAAGAGTTTCCATAGCTCCTACCATGTGAACAATTCGTCCTTCTCGGACGATGAGCTCGGACCGGCGACGGTACTTCGCCCTTACAACGGCCCCAGTGCGAACGATGAAAACAATATGCTGATGGATTATTGCTGTGGCAAGTGTGGCCACTATCAGTCGGAACCGACGGTCCGGCAAGGTGCGGCAGACGAGAAGGTCTTTTGCAACGAGAGTGATTATGAGTTTCGGTGTCAAAAGTGTGGTTTTAGTGAATTTATCGCCTCCAAGCGGACAATCCTGAAGGAGGTTACCAAGCCGGTGCTAAAGTTCAGTGTATCGGCGATTCTGGGTGATAAGAAGGAGTGCGTGAAAGTGCGGAATGGTAAGTTGAGGTTGATAGCCATGGTGTGTCGTAAACGTGAGAACTATTGCTGGTCGGGTGCCATCCATAGTTGATGGATTTGTATTTTGACAGTCGTAAATTTAAACGTCAGTTGATTTCCTACTGATGCGGAATATTGGAAGTCAGAGTAACTCATTACTCAAAATAAACATTTTTATAGCAACTAGATCCTAGATGCAGGCTCTGTATGCATCACCTTTCAATCCCCATCCAATATCAATCCAATATCAACTTGAAAGTAGATCACTTTGATTTATTAATCAGCGTAATGCTAATCTTTCCGGTCAGTAAATTTGAAAGTCCGTAATTCACGTCCGTTGATGTTCTGAAAATAGAACAACCAAAAATTGCTGTCTTCTTCTGGGAACTTAATCTATCATCAATTACTCTACTGCTTTTCTTTTTTTTGTGAATTTCCTTAAAAAACTACTGTAAACCTGCTTTGAGTGAGTCCGTCACACGAAACCTTTTTCTAGAATTTAGAAATTATTAAAAGATTGTTTTAGTTTCCTCTTGGCAGCCTTAAACGTGTTTTATTAATTCATTTTCTAAGGTGGGTTGTGCTGATACAATTGAGCTTGTGTACTAATTTTGGGTAGAAGGTATTAAGCATGTCGAGAATGTTTTGAACTGTCATGAGTATATTTAAATAAGATTTGGAACATATAGCTTCAAATCGTAGGTTAGAATTCTGACTTCTTTCGAAGTGAAGAAAAAATATGTGATTGAATTTTTCATACCATTCCGCTGATATAGGGGATCTGCTCCATTATTAATCTCAGCCCATATATTCATCTCATACAATATGAAAACACAATTAAAAACAGGAAAAAACGCATATTTTCTAAATAAATCAATCTGCGAATCCATGGAATGGATTCTTCTTAGTTCACTTTAGATTTCTCATAAAGTTGAATCCTCATAAACTCACTTAAAAGCTCTAAATTTGATATAATAGTCAGGCATCTGCACTAGAAAACTTATTTATTTCAATCATCTACCTCAGAAAACAAAATCCGCGCATTGTTCTGTACGGCTACAACGGGACTCGTTCAGCAGCCAAGGAACCATACTTAAATGACGTAGCATTTATGGGGGGAGGAGGGATATCATCATTTTGTGACAAACTGTGACAAGGGGGGAGGGGGGTTCTAGTAAAATCGACGTAGCATTTTTGTAAAGACTGATTTTTTTGCAGGTAAAAAAAAAATACACTAAAACATTGCACAAAGTATTGCAGCGAGATCTGTTCAAATGTTTTTATCTGTGGCATCCTAAAATCTTCTAAAAGCTCATAAACAATCACTTGGATTTCCAAAGAAAAATCGTTGCTTTTTTGTGGCTTTTAATAGAGAAAATTACAAGATACTAGTTTCATTTCCGGAATAGTTTCTGTGTTTTCTGCAGACATGGATCATACTAAGTTGTTTAAACACCTTTACTTCTTTTACCAAAACACAAGCCCTTCGATGCAGAAGATGCAGTCACGAGTCTATAAGTTGTAAAGAAATTGAATTAGAGACGGTTTTTTGTATGTACTACAGTCCGGTTTTTGTATGTAAACAGTCAGGTTTTTATTACGCGGGGGATACGTGCCTCGTAAAAAACCGCGTTATTTCAAAAATCCGCGTAAAAAAAACACGATAATTCAGAAATGCGCGTTAAGTGAACCAGCAAGAAGGGCTTTGAAAAAAACCCGAGACGCTCTAGAACCAGTATGTAAAATTGTATTGTACCAATTTTTATTTTAATCACTAAACAAAATCACTCACTACACTAAGAATACGTTAATCTTTGAAATGCTCACCTCAAATTTACAATAACAAGCTTGAATTAGCAGAAATATATGAGATGAATTTCTACAATTTCTAAATTTCAACTGTATGTATTTTCATCTGTTTTAACTGCCTTGAAGAAAATCTAAAGTTGCCAAATCGGTTTCTGTTAATACGAACAAATCATACTGAAAATGTTGAATTATTCCGACATAATTGACATAAATGAACAGCACTGCAGTGGTTACCTAGGTTAGCATATTTGCACGTAAGCAACTACAGCGAATATCTAGGTAACCTACTACGACGGGCTGCGGCTACGTTCATTCATGATAATGTGATTCATTCATGATTAACAGTGTGATGAATATGGGGGCGTCGTGAGATTAATAATCGAGCAGTGATTCAAGTTTTGAGATGGATATGGAAGCGTTGTGGAAAAGGGTTTGTTTTACAAAATTCAGGATAAATCCAGCTAAGTTTACCTAATATACAATGCTGAACGATTCTATAAGAGCACGTAAACGTATTTTGTTTATTTGTGCAATGATTTCATGAAAGTTTAATGTTTAATTCGTGCATTCTTCGTGAATATCGGCTTAATGAGATGAATAATGGAGCAGTTTCCCTACTAATCAGATTTAAGAGCAGAGAATAAAATATTTACATAAAAACTGTGATTTGTTGATGGAGTGCATCGATTACTCCGAATCAAGGACATGGTTCACAGCGGAAGGAGCTTCCAGAAAGTTTATTCTGCTTAAGCATTATTCAGTTGTCGTGGTGTGGTTTAGGATTCCTCTTATCGTGAGACGATTGCATGATTGCTTTGACTGTTATGAATAGTCATGTCCCCCTTTGTTAACATCTCATACTTTTAGCTTATTTTATTCTTGTGCTGTCGGGGGAACACTTGTGGTTCAAAACGATAATTATTCACAGAGTATAAAACAAGTAAATCTACTAATTAGATTCAAATTCCATATTCTATTCCATATTCTGTTGAATATTATGTAAAGAAAACATAATTTGCATCTTCTGAAACCTGGAACCATGTATAAAATCGAAAAAATGGAAATATTTTGGTGAAGCCAGAATTCTAAACAATCTCCTGAGTAATATATTATAATCAGCTCAAGTCGCAGAGGGTTGAAAAGAGGTCCAAAACGAGGCAAAAACATCATCACACCTCATTCCGTTGTCACCACCAGAGTTTCAACAATAACTTTTATCCAATACTAATAAAATAACTCTCTGGAAATAATGTCCTTGGTAAATAACCAAATATGGGCAAATACCATTTTAATTTGCTGTTGCCTGAGCTGGGATGACATTAAGAGGCCGTAAATGAACCCCAGCTGCCTTTTCAGGGTCACCACATAATTTCCAGAGGATTAAATCAATGAATAGTGCTGGATGAAAGTTTTTAACATTGAGAAGATACCCGGGCGGGATAAAGAACCAAAATCATAACTCATCAATAACATATTTTGTTATAGGGTCATATAGTGTTATCCGAAAGACATTCACGTTCCTAGCATGCATATGGAATCAATATCAAATTTTGATATCATACCTTGTTGTGCCTTTTATAAGATCTTTGAATTGATTTTCTAAGATCTCATCAAAGGAGCGTTACGTCTGCAAATAATTCGTAATTGAATATCTAGGGTAAGGAACGGCTTAAGCTGTAGCACCTATTTTAATCAGTCGCAGAAAACAGGCCTCAAACTCCAGCTTTTTGATCAATATTGACAATTTCAATTATGAAAACGAAAACTTTGATTGTCTAGCTGTCTTACGAATTTAAGAAATACCATTAATCACAAAAAATCTGTGAACAAACATCGTTTGAAACAAATCGACCTATATTGCAGCCATTCAGGAGCCACTTCGGATGCTGCAAAAAAACGCCTGCAAAACAGATGGAAACTGCTTAAAATAGGTTCGGGGTGATTGGAATAGTGTCCCACGATTGGTAACTTTAATTGATTATTGTTAAAGTTTGCTAACTTAGTTTTACAATCTGAAAACAAATTCTGACAGACAAAACGATAAAGAACAGATTGATATACTACTGTTCGAATTTCACCCAACATATTTCGAGTATTTCGTCTGAATACACAGGCGGTTCCTAAAGCTGCTTAAAATATGTTCCCTACCCTACTATACCTTCAGTTATGCATTTAGTATCCAATAATTCTAGAATATATGAACCGGTTAATTTCATGATTTTAAATGCAATTTATTGGTTTGTTAATAGAATATTAAGCTGAGATAATAATATGGTCTTGAAAGAACAATAGTCTGGTATTTTTTTGTCATTTTACCAACTATATAAACCACATTTGTATTATCAAGTTTTCAATATCAGGGTTTGATATTATTATGATATTTTCTCCTGCTCGGGTAGTCTATCGCAATCTTAGCATATTCAATGGAAAGAATTCGCGGTCACTTCCGAATGCAACAATGCTCCACAGCTGTTTAGTTAAAACCGTCCACTAGTAAACTGGTTAGTTTGAGTAGAAGAAGGCTTTTATATTATCGCATAAAAAGTGCATTCCCGGTTTATTAGTTAGATAATTCTGTAGACCGTGTTAGGGAAAGCAAGCATTAAACGACTAATCAGATTAATTGTAATATGCGTTTCAGCAAGAGTTGGTCAATTTCAATAGAAAAGTGTTTGTTTGATTAAAGCTTGACCATTTTCAAGGCTTGATTATGCGTTCTAGTGTCGTACGGAAGCAGACAACAGAAGATGCTGAATACAGTTACGCAACATTTTATTACGCTGCTGTTAGGTGTGGCATACTGCTGTAGGAAAAGAAAATTCAGCTCGTGCTGAGACATGGACATGATGTCGAATTTACAAGCGTCTTTTGTAAAGGACGTTCTGAATGAAGTCTAATGATGAACGAGAAAAAATTACCTCTTCAAACTAGGTATCTAATCAGTCCTCATTTTTTAAAAATCTGATTTTTTTTATAAAAATTACAGAAGATTACCAAAACAATGCATTATTACCAATGAGAAATTAGGAAAAAAGTAATGATTTAAAAAAAAAAAAAATATATTTTTTTTTCACAGGGTACATTGTTTTGTGGAAGGACAAAATCATTATCTACAACTTTGCCAAAGCGATTATGCTAATAAAACAAGTCGTTTTAGAGAGTGCTCTATTGGGAAATAAAAATGATTCTACAGTCAAAACGGTTTGTTTAATTGGCATAGTGTCTTCGGCAAAGTTATAGATATAAATTTTGTCCTTCCAAAAAACCTGTTCTCCGGAAAAAAAATAATAATTTTTTTTTGTTTTCAAAAAATCATACCTTTTTTCTTCGATTTTTTCATGATTGGACCGATTGCATCGTTTAGGTAATCTTTGTAGTTTTTATAAAAGAAAATTAGATTTTTAAAAATTAAGCTTTTTGTCTTTCTTCTAGAAAGGTATAGCAATCACTTGCAAAACCGAAAGTATAAAAGTGCTCCAAAGGGCCGAACGGCATATATCACTCGACTCAGCTCGACGAGCTGAGCATTTTTTGTATGTGTGTGTGTGTGTGTGTGTGTATGTGCAGATTTTGAAGTAGAATACTTCTCTCAGGAAGTTCGGCTACATAGGGATGTAAAATGAAAATCTAAAACCGAAATAAGTGAAAAATATGTCCAATTTCAAATGCTAATAAATCTGTTAGTATTCGATGGATTTCCTTTGTTCTTGCGGCAATAGATTGGAAAATCTTCTAAGATTCTTCCCAAAAGAAGATAATTGTAATTTTATTATTCACACTATTGTACTATTGAAAATAGTTAAGCCTTGTCAAAACGAAAAATTCGACCTCTGATTGGTCGTCATATAATTGCTTCCCAAGCATGGTCGATAGAATCATATACCTTGCAATTGAAAACATGCTCTTTGGCCTATATGAGAGCCTCTTTCAGCCGAAGCCGCTCATAATAATTCTAGACAGCGACAATAGCAGTCGTCCTTCCTTAGCAGCAGCACTAGCCCTGTGGTTGGCCACCACGTCTCAGGCGCAGCGCGGTTCTTCTCAGCGTGTGTCGCCAGACTGCCATTATTCCCCCCGTGTTGGGGCAGCATGGAGATTGCCATCAGGAAATCCAATTTCGAGCATCAAAATGCCCTTTTCAAGGCAAATAAATGAGTCATTGAAAGTTCATAATTTTTGACAACGCAAGCAAGTATTCTGTTTTGGATCCTAGAAATTTAAATCTGTCGCACCCGTCTAATTCAATGAATGTGAAATAGCTTCCACAGTGCATGTTGTACGTGTATCTTAATTCCCCCACTGTTAGGGCAGGTCAAAGGTTGTGATCAGCAACCGATCTTGAACCGCAAAATGCCTTTTTCAAGGCAAATAAACAAATAATTGGAGGTAAATAATTTTCTGGCATCAACACAAGCAGACATTCTGTGCGGGATGCAATCAAATTCTGTTGTAGTTGTCTATTTTTTACTTTATTTAGTAGACCTCCCTCTGTAGGGGCAGCGCAAAGGCTGCGATCAGCATAACCAACTTTGAATAAAAAACTGCCCTGTTAGAACGCATTCACAAAAGCAGTTAGTTCGACTATGCAGAGCTAATATGAAGACGGTTCTATCAATCAGCATGGACAGAATTGCGTCGTCTCCCAGCTGCCAAGTTGCAACATGATGCAACACGCAACAGCGAGCAAACGAAATCGCTTGATGTTACAAACCGCAATACGGTTAGGGGTAAAATCGTTGCGTGTGTGAGAGCACCATCGGTGTTTATTTGCTGGATACAAAAATCAAATGCGAATTGTGAAATAATTCGTCTGAAGAACATTAGGAAATGGTAAAACTGAACAGAAAGGCGTGGCCTATTTCGTCGCACCCTTCGGCTATAAAAGAGTGTTTCTGGGAAAACTAGCTACTTTCATTAGTCGGAAGGTGAGCTGGATGGAACGTCCACAACGTTGACAGCAGTAGCAGCAGATATCAGCACGCAGCAGTAACAGAGGATAGCAGCGGGTTGCGCCTGTGGCTGCCTTCAAATTAAACGAATCACTTGCCCTGTGGTTTGGTTTGTCACCACGTCTCAGGCCTCTGCCAGGCTGAACGCCAACGCGAGCGATCGGGTGAGATTTTTGCCGTACATCAGCCGGCACTTCCTCTAATGGAAAAGTTGGATCATTTTGTTCAGAAGAATATTACTGTCGGTAATATTACAGAGATGCGATTGTATTATATCCGATATGGAATTGAACAATTGTCCTTTTGAGGACAAATAAAACACTTAATTTGAAGAGTTAATAGCTTTGGGTACCAGTAGCAGTATGGTAACAGCCTCAGCGGTAGGTGCAGCAGTGTTATAAGGAAGTAAATGGAAGCGACACGGCGAAACAGTTCGGGTGTGCTTAGACGCGCGTCATTTTTCGTTGTTGATATTATTCCCCACATGAAACGACGCGCTTTCGTGCGATTGCGGCGGTATTAGCGTCAACACTTACTCCAGTAAAGCCGTGTCTAATTTTCAATGTGAAAACACCTTTCTATTGTGCTGGCCGTTAATGTTACTGTACAGCCGTAAGTAGAGCTGTGTAAAAGTATTCTACTTCAACCTTGCGGTCGTGGCTTTACATACAACCCTCCTGTGATTTTTTATTCTCACTCACTTTTCTCAAAGATGGCTGGACCGATTTTCATTAAATTAATTGCAAATGAAAGGTCTTGTTGCCCCATGAGACCCTATTGAATTTCATTGCAATCGGATTCTTAGTTTAGAGGTTATGTTTAAAAATGTGAAAATCATGAAACATCAATATCTCAGAAACTACACAACCGATTTGTAGAATTTGGTCTCAAAAGAACGGGCTACTAAAAAACTCTTGACTTTTGAATTTCATAAAGATTGAACTTCTGGTTCAAAAGTTATGAAAAGAAACGTGTTCTGAAGACTGTTTAATCTCACTCATGTTTCTCAGAGATGGCTGAACCGATTTTCATAAAATCAGTGTCAAATGGAAGGTCTAGTTGCCCCATAAGACCCTATTGATTTGTTTTGCAATCGGACTATCACTTTGCCTGTTATGTTTAAAAATGTGAAATCCAGCTATGCAAAGGAACATATTCCGAAGACTACTTGGACTCACTCACTTATCTCAGAGATGGCCGACCCGATTTCCACAAAATTAGTGTCAAATGAATGGTCTAGCTGCCTTAGAAGACCCTATTGAATTTTATTGTAATCGAACTGTAACTTCATTTGTAATGTACCGACTTGTGAAAATCACGAAACTTCATTATCTCAGAAACTACACAACCGATTTGATTATCATTATCAGATGAGCGGGCTAGTTAAGGGTTAACTGATGAATTATGATTGAACACGTGGTTTCAAATTTTGGCTGCCCTACACGTTCCCATTTCATTTGATTATAATCGCAACCGCAACTAAAGCAACCGTTATGTATTAAATTGTTAATAAAACAACGAAAGTCTATTATCTCAAAGATTACATGACTTATTTGAACATATCTAATGTCATACGAACGAGTCATCTTTCAAACTTACAAATAACAAACTTCATAACAATTTGACATGTGGCTCAAAAGTTATGGAAAGAAGAGAAATTCAAAGACCATTTAAAACTATACCTGCTTTGATCGATATATGTGGCCTCAACATAATTTAAATGTGGTATCGTACTATTTGAACGTTCCAAATTCATTGATTCCTTGCAATGTGTTTAAAGTCTGCAAATGCACGACGAATCGGTCATAGGATATGATCAAAGTCAAATAACAAACCGTTTAAAATGATTGGTTTTATCGAAATGACAATATCCTCAACTTTTGGCTTCTGTACATCGCTTTAATTCTGAATATATTCATATTGGGTGGTATTCTGTCATTTTCAGCAGACATTCTGGCATCAATCTGACACCGGAAATACCCATATTGGGAGGTATTTTTGGTTATTTTCCAGAAACTAAAAGTGGTCGTCTCTAAATTCGAAATGGTGTCCAGGGTCAATGTTTGGTTTCTATGCATCATCACGTTTACGGAAATATCCATATTGAGTATAATTCGGTCATTTCCGACTGTTGTCTATAAGTTGCCATTTTGCAATTCAAAATGGTGCCTGAGGTCAATTGTTAGCTCCTTGCATCATTCTGGTTCCAGAGATACTCATATTGGATAGTATTTGTTTATTTTAGGCTGTTTTTCACAAACCGGTAGTCACCATCTTGGATTTCAAAATTGAATTTAGGATACTGGTTGAAGAAAAACTCATTGGGTGATATTTTGTCACTTTGGACTGTTTTTCAGAAGCCAAAGTCGTCATTTTGGACTTTAAAATTGCCTGTGAAATCAATTTCTGTCATCTGGGCGTAATTCTGGTTCCGAAAACATTTATATTGAATGGTATTTGGTCATTTTCGGCTGTTTGCCAGACACCAGAAGTCACCATCCTAATATTCAAAATAGTGTCTGTGATCAATTTTTAGCTTCTGTGCATCTTTCTGGTTCCAGAAATACTAATATTTAATGGGAATCGTCCATTTCAGGCTGTTTTGCAGAAAACGGAAGTTGCCATCTTACAATTCAAAATGTTGTCTGAAGTCGATTTGTGGCTCCAGTGTATCATTACGGTTCCGGAAATACCCATATTGGGTGGTATTTGGTCATTTGCCGCTGTTCTTTCGACACCGGAAGTCGCCATTTTGGATTTCATAATGGCATTTGGAGACAATTTCGGGATTTCGAACGGCATACTGATTAAAGAAAAACTAATATTGGGTGGTATTTGGTCATTTTCTGCTGTTTTCCAGAAACCGGAAGTTGCAATCTTACAATCCAAAATGTTGTCTGAGGTCTATTATGGAACATATCTGTTACCACTAAAAACATCCACCTGCCAATATGGTTCCATTTAGTTGATGAGTTCGCGAGATGGGCAGAAATTTTGAAGAAACATGTACTTCCAGAAGAGGGAGGGGCGTTAACCATTATGGACATATTTGTTACCTCTAAAAACATTCACATACCAAATTTGGTTGTATTTTCTTGATTGGTTCTTGAGCTGTGCGAAATTTGTGTTTCATTTTCATGGGATCCCTCCCTTATAGAAGAGGGAGTCGGGTTTCAAACCATTATGTACATATTTGTTACCACTAAAATCATTTACCTGCCAAATTTTGTTCCATTTGGTTGATTATTTCTCGAGATGTGCACAAATTTGTGTTTCATCCAACTATTATGGACATATTAGTTACCCCTTAAAACATCCACATGCCAAATTCGGTTTCATTTGCTTGGTTTGTTATTGAGTTGTGCAGAAATTTATCTTTCATTTGTATGGGACCCCTCCCTTCCAGAAGAGGAAGGGGTCTCAAACTATCATAGGAACCTTTATCGGCACCAAAAACCCCTACATACAAATTTTCACGTCGATCGGTTCGGTAGTTTTCGGGCCTATATGGATCAGACAGACAGACAGAGTAGACTGCATTTTTATATGTAAAGATTACAACATCAATATTTTAGAACCTAAAGAGTGAATATACATTAATTGGATTGAAGTGTTCATGTAAATCTATTTTTACAAATAAAAAATTGAATGAGAAAGGCTGGGTCTGACCGTTAGGTGGATTAATTTAGGTTTTTAATTGATTTTAGAGCCGTAACGTCTTTAGCAAAATTGTTCCATTAATTATTTTCCATATTAGAAGAGTTGCAACTCCATTATCAATCCACTCAACAGTGAGAAACGAAATTTACTTTTCCTATTTTGGAATATAAAAATCCACTTTGTTCAGTTGTATCAAAATTTAAAAGAAACAACTTTGTGGTAGACATCATACTTCTATCTATCTATTTAAATGGACTTTTGTGGTGTTTTCTATAGATTACTACTAGAAATCTTTTTTTGCTATTTAACTTTCTATGGTGGTTCTATACAATTTTTGAATGTTCTACCAAATTGTTTGCTACAACGAAACAAATAATATCTCCGAAGAAAGTTTATTTTGGCTGTTGACGATTTTTACTAGAATAATGCGCTAATTTACCTTTATTCAAAAAATAATGATTTTGGAGTCGCAGGGTCTTAAGTAAAGTTGTTCCAATAATTATTCTCCATTTGTGTATAGGTTAGAATTTTGTGAATCATCTACCTAAAAGTGAGAAATGAGTTTTATTTTTCTCATTTTTGCATATAAAAATCCACTTTGCTGAGTAAAGTTTTAGCCCATTTTGTAAAAAACAACTTTGTAGAAGACACTATACTTGTATCTGCTAATTTGAATGAACTATTGTGAAGTTTTCTCTAGAATGCCCCTTTAAAATCAGTTTTTTAATATAACTTTTTATTGTGATTTTCTAAAATTTTTCAATGTTCTACAATGTTGTTAATTATGTTGTTTATTATAATAAAACACACAAGTTCACTGAAGAAACTTACTTTTATCTCTTAAGTTTATTTAGTTATTAAATTTTTAACCAAAATAATGCACTTATTTATTCACAAATATCTGCACAGGAGACAGCGAGAGACACATGCCTATATCTGGATTATATGATGTTTTACTTATACTTAAAAATAGAAATGGTTTACTCTGCAGATATTTGCGGATTTTTTAAACATCTGTTAGTAAATTAGTGCATTGTTTCAATAAACAATAATCAATGAAATAAGAGAGATAAAAATAAACTTTTTTCGATGAAACCGTTTGTTTTATGATACCAACCAACAATGTAGAACATTGAAAAATTTTAGAAAATCAATACTGAATGTTATATTGAGAAAATTGATTTTTAGTGGCAATCTGTAGAAAACTCCACAAAAGTCCATTTAAAAAGGCAGATAGAAGTATGATTCCTTTGAAAAAGTTGTTTCTTATAAAATGTGCATCAACTTAGCCGAACAAAGTGAATTTTTATATGCAAAAATGAAAAAAGTAAAATTCGCTTCTCACTGTTAAGTGGATTAATCACAAAATTTCAACTTCTATAACATGGAGAATAACCAATGGTTCAACATTCTTGAAGGCACTATGGCTCTAAAATCTATTTTATTTTTTTGATCAAAATAATTTTGATCACGTTTTTGCGTTTTGGAAACAGTTTGCATTTCGTGATGCAAACTAAAAACAAGCAAAAACAGCATGTGCTCTGCTTAGCAAAACCATTTATTTTAAACGATAAACAATTTGGTAAAAGTTATCTCCATTTCATCGTCATTGTTATGAGTGTTTTAGTGGACACTATAAATGCCGAGTCATTGATCTGAAATACACACACTAATACATCGAAGAATGCCTTCTACTCGACGAAAATTTCGGTGAATGCAAGTTTTCAACAACAAAAAAAACTATTGAGACTTTGGTAGTGTGCTTGTAATGGCAGATGCGAATCTAGAATTCGGCTACGGTTCTCAGTTTAATCCGTGTTGTCTTTGATTTGGTGTCCAACCAAACCATCAGAGAGATTTCATCATATACCTTCCGTCAAGTATTAGTAATACGATTTTTTTCATGCAATTATGAGTTACTTTTCTCGTGGTTTGGGATTTTGGAAAGCGAGCGTATAAACAAAAAACCGGAAGAGGTTTGACTTCCGCTGAGACGCTACAGACTGCCGCAAATGCAGTGAGGAAGAATAACTTAATTGTCCTTACGAAATAAAAATGGTCAATTTACCCCACACCCTGACCAATTTACCCCACCACTGGTCAAAAAAAAACATTAAACATCCGCAAAATCATAAACTATTATGAGTCGTTCATATTTTTTCTAGAAGCTTCAAACTTAACGCAACATTTTCATGTAATGAGTTTTTGCAATAATATTCCCTACAAATAGTTACAGAATATTTTGACCAAAAATGACCAACTAGCCTCGCTATACCCTACATTTTTTTCGGAAAGTTTAAATATTATCTACAACTTTGCCGAAGACGTCACACCAATCAAACAAACCGTTTTGGCCCTAAACATTTTTGTTATCATTAATACCTTCCCAAAGTAGCTTCTCAAAACTGGATCGTGTTCCGAAAAATTCAACCAATAGCACAAAATGGTATCTTTTGCCTATAGAAACGTCTATGCAAAAGTTCAGTCAAATCAAATATGGTCGATTGAATTGGTTGCCCCTTTTTTGTGGAATTGATCATATTCATAATATTTTAGGATGTATATTTTAATAGAGTTCGGAAAATCCTGGTTTCGGCATGTATATTCAATAAAATGGATTAAATCGGTGAATTGTCTGGAAATTTGGGAAGCGAAGAGCAGTAACAGTAAATATATCGCAGTAGTAGTGATTTATAATTCAATTATCGCAATAATTCGCAAAATATGGGGTAGTTTTATTTAAAACGGATTAAGTTTTGATCCAAGAATAGAAAGGAAAGAACTGAATAACAAAAACTTGTTTTATAATACGATTATCTTTATTCGAACTCTCTTTGAAAATGCCCGGCAATAGATTTCTATACTCAACATATTTTTCACGTTATAGTTATCGGAAAAGTTACGTGAATATTTTCCACTATCGTTTTCAAGTATAGATTCTACGTGATTGTCATTTGAGTTCATCATGACCTGGTGAGATGAATTCTGAAGTACTTTGTGGTAAGGTCGTATTTTTAAACGTAACCAAAACGAGTGAGTGTTATATCCCTTGTACTTCACAAGCACAAATCATTTCTCACTCGTTTTGTTTACGTTCAGACATACCTACGACCTTATCACGAAGTACTCCAGAATTATCCTTTGAATCTTATTCAGTAGACATATGCAATTCATGTGAGTTACACATAGCACTCATCTACTGGTAAAGTGAAAAGCATTTGAGTTTCTGTTGGCTATCACATTTTATGAAAAGTATAATTTTCAATTACTTCTCTAAATTTTAAGAGATATGAAATGGTTTTCAAAAATTATCGAAATGCGTTACGTAATAAATCGCTCGGGTATGCAAATTCGTCAATTCATTAGTGAACAAAACGACATAAAAACTAATTTACTGTCCGCTGCAACTGTTTGTGTTCAGGTTTCTCCTTCATCTCTGAACTGAAATTGTGTGAAACCTGTAAGCTCAAGCTGTTAAGATAATCGAAAAATTCACTGCCATCGAGAAGTTCTGTTTAATGTTTCGTCACAGTGAATCAGACAACAGCTTCGCCATTTTGATTTCTGCATATTTTCGCACAGATAATTTACGCGACACATCCTGTTTGACGTTGTCAAGTTCGCGTAGAAGGTACGTGATAAATAATTTTATGCTTGTGCTTTTCACGTAAATGTTATATATGTCCAATAAATCATGCAAAATGACAGAAAATAACAATTATAGGAATTTTCACGTAACAATAAAAAGGCAAAGCCTTGGTGCTACATTCCAATTCGGAACTTGACCTTCTGGTTATTTATACACAGACTTCGCAGCCGACTGTTTAGTGTACAGGACAATTGCGGGGCTAACGCTACGATCCTACTGACACTAACAGTTTCTCCCGAGCCAAGACTCGAACCTACGACGACTGGCTTGTTAGGGCAGCATCGTACCTTGGGACCATCTGGGAGATTACTGGTAGATTAGACCATCACGTAACAATAACGTGAGAAATATTTTGAGTTCATAGCTCTATATGGAGAAGAAGAAGAAGTTAGCCCAACTCAACTGTTGGACGGCTTTTCGATTTAAGGGGGTTAATGTCACTTTGAGCGAGGAGTCAACCACACGGCAGTCGAACCAGACGGTGGAAGAACATCAATCTTAAATTTCCAACAATGAAGGATCGCTCGAAAATGTTTTTTTTTAATAATTCGATTCCAACTGGTTAAATGCTTTTAGTTTAAGATATCCGAAAAACATCAAAAATATATGTTTCATGTGAAATTGTGGATATTCGTGATTTCAAATTCAAAAAATGCCACGGAGCAAAAATAGTTAATGGCTGATGCTGTTAGGTCATGGAAAATATATTTTATTCCATGATTTCGCCATGTCTGCAGCATCACCAGTCAGTTGTTTTCAAGTATCACTTGACAATTGCCCAATATTTTTTGATTGCGCGGTTTAGGAGCTGTCCAAATTCATTATAATTCACGTTTTGTACTCTATCAGCATGCATTTTAGTACTCCGTCAAAGCCTGGTTGTAGTACTTTCTAGCGCATCTTTTGGACACCAGATTCTGCTTCAACGTATTATTTGTTTGCTTGTTAACACGGAAATGATGATAACCTTCTCGCAAACAAATTCTTCGGACAGTAACTTGATAAGAGTTGTTATGACGTAGTCCGAGAGTTTGAAGGAACGCGCATACAGAATGACATATTTCATTATGTTCAAAAACTCAAAGTTGATTAAAATCCCTTTTAGACAGTAAGCCAGTTGTTATAAGAACTTGCCCAACAAACCGATGTAACAGACCGTCTTGTTATTTGTTGCTACAACGTCCAATGGAAGTGCTATCTTTAGACAACAAAAATCAGCATAATTAATCTGAATCTTCTACGAATCGCACACGCCTTCGTCAAATCAATAAAACTCGTTCATCCGCTTTGTGCGATCGCAATTCTTCGAAACCGTGTGCGCCTTGGTAGGTCCGCAATGTATTCAAGCTGCTTTTCTCGCGTAACAATTACCGTAGTGTCAACGAAATAACCTACAATTAACCGACCACAACAGCTTAATCAGCGGTCGGTGGCCAATAATTGTTCTGCCGAAGCCACCCCGCCGGGCAGCCGATTATTTGCAACACACCCACGTGCGCCTGAGCCTTAATAACGATCGCCAGCACCCTCCTCTTTTGTCATCGCTTCCGAGTGAAGCGACCGAAGCTGTTGTTGTGGATTTTCTGCCTCGCCACCCTCCTCACAGCCCGTTTCGGATGACTATCTTATCTTGTCTCGATAATCAAGAGCACGATGTTCATTTGTTTGTATTAAATGAGGTGTTAATTGCATATAAATTATTTCCGCACCGACTCCCTTTCGAGTGAAGTGTTGCAACGGGCATCCATCCATTTTCCATAGTTGCCGCTAATGCCGACCGAGACCGGACAACGATAGCGGTGAACCTCATTGACGGCGATGTTGCTGCCAGAGACCGACATTTTGCTACCGAAGTACTCATATTCGCTTAAGACCGCTCGTTCATACCATAGCACGACAGAATAGGCGCTGCAAGTTCATTATGATAAACTACGAATGTTTCCGTGGGCAATTATGTGGCGTATATAATCTGATCGTAACGATAACAAGTCCACGATTTAGAACGGTCAGTCAGAACACGACCACCGAAAGCGAGATGTTCGTTATTCTATCGAACGATGGCTGTTGCCGTTGGAACATTTTAGAATGTAGCGATTCCATTAAATCAAACTGTACAAACTCACGATTGGAACGTTGCACATTTTGTATACGAATTTTCCCGAACAAAAATTATATTTCATAAACCGGGTTGAGTTACGATACTGGCCGCACCGTAAAATATAAAACAACAGCCCGCTGTCGGTGCGACATAATTTAACATGCATGAAAACACAATTAATAAACAATTAATTTAATAAGTGCACTCGCCCTTCCCTCGATGCCGCTTGATAGAGGAGTAACATAATGTACACATAATTATGCCCACTCCCTCAAAAAAACGGGGGCAACCGTGTCGAAAATGAGCGCCAACCTCCCCTTCCAGCGCAGCCGTTCCGTACATCAGCGTAATATTTTTTCGCCGGAACAGCTTTTTCCTGTTCACAGCGCCATTGCTGCCAACCGCACACAGCACCGATGCAGTTATTCATCCCTAAAATTTGGTGGAAAATTTATTATTCACATCATAAACAATCGCACCAGAGCACATAACAATTTGTATCGCGTCGCGCGGTCGTTGTTGTTTTGCGGTCGGCTGGTCGCAACAAAAACACACGCACATATTAAAACTCGCCCACTCGGGGATGCACAAAAACAATAACTCCAACAGCGGGCACTCCAGTCAAGCCAGGCTCAGCCAGCCAGCTGTCCGTAATTATAATCATTTTTGCCAGTTTTTGAAACAATTCCAGCTCAAAAGTGTTATGTTTTATGGTGGGAAAATTACCGCTACCCGTCCCGGCTCTGCCTTCGTGGAATCGGACGCGCGCCGTTCGTTGATGGGATCGATTCATGTTAAACAACGCGGAGAAAAACGGCAGCAACTCTTGTAAAACGGTAAAGTGGACAAAAATGAAACAATTTATTGTTTTGTGCGACATGAGTTTTTCTGTTGCATTGCACAAAGTAGTGCTCGAAGCGTTGAAACGAGATTCATGATCATGATGCTTTTTTTCGTGGTAAGCGTTTGTTCAACGCTTGAGAGGCTATTAAAAGGCATGTTGGATTCGTTTCGATTGCGGAAATAAATCAAGTTTGTAATATTTTTCGCAGTTGTGATTTTGGATTCGAACATTTGTGTGACAGGTTGCTCATTGCTATTTTAATATATGTGAGCCGTAACAACCGCGGGTGGCGAATTTCTGCGGTAAGGTTTTCTGATAAATTCTGACAAATTTTATATTACAGTTCGAGTAAAACATGAAGATACAGTGAATTCAAATTTGACTGTATGATTGAGCACTGACATAATTGGGAAACAATAGTCTTAACGCTCAAGCAACGAAAAAAAACCAACCCATCAGTCAAAAAAATAAGAGGCTCCCATTTTGCCAAACAGCATGAAAGTACCCCAGTGTCGTAGTTCGGATGGTCATCCTTTCTACATGGAAAAAGACAAATGTTGAAAAATGAAAGCAACTGTTAAGCACCATAATCTTTAGACTACGATACTATTGAAAAATTTATGGGAACATTTCAATAAAAAAATAGAAACCACCAGATTTCTGTCGGGGCGAGGGCAGGAAAATTTTTGCTGAATAAACTAAAAACCGGTTGAAAGTGTTGCAGAACGGTTAAAAGCTGTGGAGAAGAGCAAAGATCACTATACGAAATAGCCCATCAATTCCCAGATGTTTCTGAAATGTAGTTATTTACTGTCAATTTTGTACGATAATGAATTTGAGTAAATAATGTTAAACGAATAACGATGCACCGAGTTTGTGTCACTGTATGTTGTCCTAGTCACTTCAAAAATCTAAACTTCAATAACAATCGTTCTCTCTGCTAAATTTGGCAGTTCAAATTTTTATTTCAGATTGTTGATCGGAGCAGAACTGCGATGTTTCTACATTATCTGCCGTGCAAAACTGTACGGTACCAATTGCTAACATTCGCACTACGAATGTCCGTTCATACCATTTGTCGCACACAAAGCACTACGAAGGCCATACAAAACCGTACGGATCAGCACGAAGATACTAACTGCCAAAAATTGCACAAAAAAAGATTTTTTAACCAGAAATTTTGTTAGAATGCGGTGACAATAAGCCTGTCGTTATTAGTTACCGTACTTAATGAATTTTTATTCGATGCCTGTGTAAAGAACATCTTTGGCAAAAACCAGTCTACACTTGTCTCGCAAATGAAGAACACTAGATCCGATCGCCACATTTTTGAAGCATAAAAATAAAACCGAATATTTGGGTCTATCACTCCAATTCGAACAGATTCCACGATAAACATTCTTGCTGCCAAACGGGTTTGATTACAAGTTTGTTTCCTGCCTGGTGTTCATTGGTTCATTTGAAATGAAAGTGACGCAAATTGTGACCCTTTTTTTCTTCGACATTTCAATTGAAATTAACATTGCATTACTTCATTAGACGAAAGTTTTTCAGTGCGTAAGCAGTGTTAAATCGGAATCAATCACATTATATTATGCATAGGATGAGAGGGCATGCGGCTGCTCATCGATCCACTGCAAGCATCGCAAGTTTCGATCGATATTCAGAAGATTTCTTTGTTTGTCATTTTCAGTTGACAAAAGTGGCAATATTCAGAAGGAGAGATGAACGGAGAGAATGTTGCGAGCCAAACGAACTGTTAAATTTGAACAAACAAGAAGTGTGGGAGATTATCTTTCACTGCGACATCAACTACTGTCACACTGATGGGTGAAGCGACGCACTTGCTCGAACAGAGCTGTGAATCATGTGTACTAGGGTGGCAGCGAAAAGGGTCATGTCAAATTTCGCAAATCCATTATGAACATTTTGTTCATAGGTCTAAAAAATGATCAGTGCAAAATTTCAGCTCAATCCGACATGATTTAGGGGTGCCTTAAAGCACTCAGAGACCCTCAAAAATCTACGAGGGGGGGGAGTACATGAAATTGGCAAAACCGAAACTTTCTTTACGATGCCAAATGAAAATTAAACTCAGACACCATTATGAATTGTAAGATGGCAACTTCCGGTTTATAAAAAACGGCCAAAAATGGCCGATTTCCATACACTATGAGTATCTTCAGTAAACAAAATGATACACAGGAGCTAGAATCGACCACAAAATGACCAAATAACACCCAATATGGGTGTTTCTTAAACCATAATGACGCTCAGGGGCCAGAAATTGCCTCCAAATGCCATTTTAAAATCCAAGATGGCGACTTTCGGTTTCTAAAACATAGCCTAAAGTGACCAAGTACCATCCAATATGAGTATCACCGGATCCAGATTGAGCAAGGAGCTAAAATATGACCTCAGACACCAGTTTGAATTGTAAAATGGCAACTTCTGGGAAACAGCCGAAAATAACCGATTACTACCACATATGGATATGTCTGTAATCGAAATGATGTAAAGAAGCCAAGCATTGACCCTGGACACCATTTTGAATTCGAAGATGACCACTTTCAGTTTCTGGAAAGCAACGAAAATAACTGAAATGCACCCAATATATTTCCGGAATAGAGGTGATGTACGAAAGCCAAAAGTCGAGGATGTTGTCATTCAGATAAAACCAATCATTTCAAACGATATAAACAACTCATAAGGAATCAATGAATTTGAAATGCTTAAAATTATTAAATCAAACACTAAAATAGGCGGGACGAAGTTTGCCGGGTCAGCTTGTTAAACATAAAATTCAACACCTCCACGGATTCTACGCTACGCTTTTTATTTCTTTGGACTTTCATTGTCCACGTCGATGGATCGAATGAAAAACTTACTCTGGAAAGTAAATTTGGCACTTCTGATACACTCCCCCCCACACAATTATTGGTATCCCACAATTACGGTATTTTATGGTATATAACTCATATGCAAAAACTGTTTGAGGGCATGCAACATTTTTGCAGTAAAGTATGCCATATTTACTAGCTTTGAACACAGTAAACATCGTTTTTATCTCTAGATTGATGCATTCCTTATAAGCGTAAAAAGTTGTCATCGGTAATCTATCAAAGTATTTGTCGCCTTTTCTCATTCAGCATAAGTAGCACACTACTCATTCATGAGGTTTATATGTGATATAATCACTAATTCTCGTGCAAAAAATAGTTCGTACACAATTTATGTAGTGAGTGAAAATTCACTAATGCATGCATTGCGGCTTTGGGTTGTTACATTTCCCGGACGAACACATACGACTCGCATAGATTCTCTAGGATTCCTCACATTGGATTCGTGAGTGTCCTTGAAAAGGATTCCTGAAAATCGTTTCGTTTTTATCGTTCGTTTTTATTTGTCGCCTTTTCTCATTCAGCATAAGTAGCACACTACTCATTCATGAGGTTTATATGTGATATAATCACTAATTCTCGTGCAAAAAATAGTTCGTACACAATTTATGTAGTGAGTGAAAATTCACTAATGCATGCATTGCGGCTTTGGGTTGTTACATTTCCCGGACGAACACATACGACTCGCATAGATTCTCTAGGATTCCTCACATTGGATTCGTGAGTGTCCTTGAAAAGGATTCCTGAAAAAAAGAATCCTCAGGAATGCTCTGTATATGGCTCTAGGATTCTTGAATAAGAATCGTGAGTGGGAATCCTCCGGATCGTGTTTGCGATTCCTTTCGCGATTCCGTCACCATGATAATCGGTATCTTGGGGATTCTTACTCAGGATTCTCTGCGTGTTAGTAAGGGTTTGTGTTGTTTTTTATTGTACTTTTTGCACTAAAGCAACCAAATCTTCTCCATCTGTTTTGGGGAGGAAAGGTTTTCAGGTATGATGTTTTGAGGCTTGTTGTTCCTAGAGACCTAGAAATACTTATCATCCACAAGGAAATAGCTAGTGTTAGTGGGAATTCACTCATCTGGATTCACCGCGATTATATTAGATTAATTTTCCAGTGACGGAATGAATCAGAATTCGATATTCACCTCAAAGCGGTCGAAATTTCAACTTTTTGTTAGCTGAAAAAACGCACACTAGATCATGAAATTATCGAGACCGACTCAAAAATTTTTTTCTGATACCAAATGTCTTAGAAATGCAGATCTGATGGTATCTGAAACACAGGAAAAAATCGTCTTTCGGAGATTTTGAAATTTTTGAATTGGGTTACATTTTCATTTCCCTTGTTCTATTCTCAATTCACTGTCATTCTCACATCACGGAGCTAATTTTTGTCACTACACTTCAGGTGGAATCGGGAATAGGAGTGAGCGTGAGAGTGAAATTTATTTCATCGTGAAGAAACTCGAGTAATAAGTACCTTTATCATAATCACAGTATCGTCAGACAAGTAAACCGCAATCGTGAGGCAATTTCGGTGACCTCTCATAATCTTTGATAATCATGCTATCGCACAGAACTACGCTTCACAAGCCAAACCTCTAACAATCGTACGCTAGACGCGTAGAATAGGCTATTGTACACATAATAAACATTTTATTACTGCTTTCTCGTGATATCCTAACGGTAAAGTGAAAATAACGATGACGAAGTCTCTAAGTACAGGTCACCATGAGATATGTTATAATTTCACTATTACATCGCGTAGTCATTGAATGTTAAAGCTGACTTAGTGACAATCAATCACAGTAGGCCGGGCGTAAATCTTTGGTAAACATCTATCTCAGAAACCGCTATCTCAAAAGCTAGAGATGCACCGAATAATAGGGCAGGGAAAAAGTTATTTTTGAAAATTACCGAATATTCGGATTATCGAATAATGATTTAAACTAGACCTTGTCTAGGGTAATCCACTCTAATTGATGAGTAATTTGGTTCTTAGTTTTTCTCATTTAATCATCATGTTCTGTTGAATATTCGGCTGAACAGGCGGTAATGTTGCACAGCCTAATTTAGGATTATTACAATAATTAATAACATTATTATTATTATTAATATTGTTGTGCTTACTACTTTGATACTTTTTTGTAGTTACTAAAAACCACATTTCGCTTTTCTGCAGGTAATTTTCCAACAAGGCAACACTGTCCTCAAACACTGCAAAATTGGTCCTTTCTTCCAAGTTTTGAATTATTCAAAATGTGCTGTCGACATTAAACTCTCGTTAATATCGATCGCCGAAAAACCACTTTCCTCATTACCAATGAAATCTCTATTTTGCGGACTCACTGCCCTGTTGAAAAGCAAAAAGTCTACTTCCACCATCAGCCTCCGACGGCAGACTCTTCTACCTCCTCTCCACCCCGAGTAGCTTAAAGCTTCTCAATTTGTCCCAAACTACCTTCCCGCGTCTTTCCACCCGTTGTCGCAAATCTACGACGATGTTCAGACACCATTCTCCTCCTCGTGTGCTGCGTTGCCGGGAATCTTGTCTCTTGCAGCGACCCGCCTAAATTGAGTTAAATGCGAAAAACACTTAGCACGTAAACTGTTCCAGATTTGGCAGCATATCGGTGTGCAGAAACCCAAATACCGAAGGACGAGGACGGGCCAAGTACCCAACGACGACGACGACGACGGCAACAACAACGACAGTCACGCCAACAGTGTGTGTCTTTCCGACTGAATACCCATGCACTGGCATCAAGGATGAGGACTACTTCTACGGCAGACGCTCCGAAGTGTGGGATGATGATGAGGCGTACCGAGAAACCGTACACCATTCAACGAACGGAGAGCGTTTTTTCTTCGCGCTGGAATACACTCCCCGTAGAGAATCGATTTCGCACCCTGCGACGCGTTCCGACAGCGTCGGAACTCAGACACAGACCGGGAGGAGTGCGGCTGCTGCTGCTGTTGGCTGGAAATAATATAATTTGCGTCAGCTGGCAGCTCACTTAGAGAATCATCCAGCACTTTGGCCGTTGGCGTTACCTGCTAGAACCGGGTTTTTGGATACGAATGGATGGAGTCGTTTCTTTGCCCTGATTCACGAAGCAACAGCAGCAGCAGACCTTGAGCCAAGGAGGTGGCGGTCGTTAGGAAAATAAACATGTTCGAATGCCGGAAAATTTGGCACCCAGTCGAGTCGTGCCTGCCAGGACAGCGTTGTTTGCGTTTGTGGTGAGCAAAACGCTGGAAGGATAAGGGTACCCCTTCGAGCGGAAGGGGTTGAGAGACGTCATTTGCTACACAACCAATACCCGATGACCCCAACCGAGGTTTAATCCGACGGTTCTTGATGACAACGTCCTCAGCTTCGAGAGCAATCCGATGAATACACAAAAGAACGTTGACCTAAAAATATTGTCCTCGCCGTATAACCGGACGGAGATTTGGTTGATTTTATCTCTAGCGATGTGAGTGAATTTGAATAGTGGAAAATTAAATACCCAAATCATTACAAAGTGTAATTATTGTCAGCTTTTCTCTGATAGAAAATATTTCGTGCTAACAGGCAGAGAAATACATCCGATCACTATAATATCTGTAACTGAATCAGATAGTTCGAACTGCACTGTTTCCGTTACGAGAAGACCCTCCCGTTCGATGTTCGATAAAGAGTGTTTATAATTTTATGCATATGCCTCAGCCCTCCCCGACTCACCTCCACCCTCTCTGTGCATCCTTCGGAGCACATTTCAATTTTTCATGACTATAGTGGCCATCTTCGTCAGCACCTTCCAGCAGTGGGTGTTGTTAGCATACACATGTAACACATAACCGCTCCTCTACCGGCCCCGAGCCGAGAAAAAAGCCAACACACTTCACTCCCCATCATCCACCGCCATCTCACAAGCCGAGATGTTCTGTGCATCAGAACACAGCCAGACGCCATTGGAGACGCCACTGACAGACGACCATAATCATAAACGAGCTCACTTTTCTCGATTTGCTCCCTGTTCGATCGCCTCCCGGACGGGAGGAAGTGGAATGGGTTGCGAAAACCATAACATCGTCGTTTTCAACGTAGTTTTTCCACCATTTCTTGTGTGGCACCATCTGTGTGATCCAATGTGGAAACGACGAATCAAAGCGATATAAATTGGATTTTCTTTCTGCACCGGTTTGCTTAGGCAAAACGGCGACGACGACGGCTGCAGCATCAGTTACCGAAACGTTCTTCGCCTTCTAATACGTGCTCGGATGGAGGATTCGACTAAAGTATTGATTTGGGGAAAAACTTTCTCTTCGTAACACTGAGCCAACTTTTTTTATTCTTTCCTTTTCTACGAGCTTCTAATAATCTCATTCGTCGTGGGTAAGTGTCGAATAAATTATCCGTTAGGCACATAATCAATTGGCAGCTAGAGCGAGGAGGTGCCGGTATTCGCCGGCGGGCCAAGAATGTCCATCGGTCCTTCATTGGCTATAAATTTTCGATTTGATGCTCTTGGGAAGTGCATTATTTTTCGATTGAAGTCGGCAGGAGCGGCGAAGCGTCAATTTAGCACCACCGTCAAGTTGTGTCGACTTTCTCAATTAGCTGACACGCATCAACACGCTTCCATTCTTGCGGCAGTGCGGGCTTAATTACTTTCGCTTAAGGGATTGTCTAATCTAAATGGAGGAAAACTTTTCATATGCTAAACTTAGAGCTGTGCTGGTGTCGCTTTGGAAAGTTGAAATTTTGTGCGAAATTTACCTGTATTTTCACGTGCCAGAAGTTTTACATACGTGTTCGTTTGGATGGGCGTGTGATGAAGTTTTAAGCCTTTGTAATCCAATCATGAACAAAGCAGCTAGGGATGGGCGATACTAGCATCGATACCAAAGGTATCGATACGCGGTCGCGGTATCGAGTGTTTTGGCATCGATACTTACCGCGAAAGATGAAAACCGGCATCGATACTACATAAATAATGATTTGAAAAAAAAAATGCTTGGTCTGATTCCGATACTATCGAAACACTGATGATCGATACTCCTATTGCCGATACTTCGATACATGGTATTGAAGTTCATTGAAGTATCGCGATGCCAAAGTATCGATACTTTCGTCAGTATCGCCCATCCCTAATAGCAGCTATGAGCGTTCCTTTGGAGGCTGTTTGGAAACAGTGGCGATGAATGACACTTTGCAAGATGTCGTTAGTTTGTTCATTATGAGGATTTTGCAGATGTTATGTAACTCGAGGCAGATTAGAAATTGCGAAAAAATAGTATTAAACAGTTTGCTTGAATAAATTAAAATAAATACACATCCTGTGCACAGAACGAATTTCGTTTTCAGTTTAATAATCTTTTTATTTTCTTTAAATTTGAATGAATGTGTATGAGAAATAAGTTACATTTTTCATAAATTATAAAATTTCTCTAATGAATATTTTGACGACATAGAAAAGTAGAGGGGTGGTATCCAAGTCTTGATCGCATGGTTGAGGTATGATAAAAAATAATGGCAGGTTTTATCACTATCAGCTAAGTTTAAAGGATTGTTAAAAAATATTAACTGCTTAAATTATATAATTTTGATGCTAAAAAGTGCCATAGTTGTGTCACAAAAATTATACCGGCAAGTTTGTTTATTTATTCGTCATTTCGGATTGCTGTTTACTGATGACAAGAGATGATTCCACTTCTGTTGTTTTTATTTCTGGGAAATTTTTTTGAAAATTTTAGTACTTCATAACAGCGTAGACGGGTGCTCCAGCCTAACGCGTTCAGCATGACCTTAAAATTTTTTCTCATTACCACCTTCAGAACCTGGCGTCCGAATGGTACCGGTACGGTGTTGGAAAAATTGAAGGTAAAAATTCTGCACGCTACCCTTTATATCATGATTTCGGGAGATACTTAAGGTGGAAGAGGAGTTCGGAAGACTAGGAAATGGCAAGAAAATTAAAACAATTTCGAAAGCTGTCCGGCCGCGGTCAAAAAATTAACATAGAAAAGCTTATTGCGTAGTTTTTAATACGATCACCATCGATTTGGCCAATGGTAGAAAAATATCAATTACCTAAATTAATTTTGAGTGCTATTTAGAGGCAAATTTGTTTACTTAATCGTCATTTCAGATTACCATTTATCCATGATCTGAGATGATTTTAGTTTTCTCGTTATTTATTCACACAGACTACATACTAGCAGGTTTCTTTCATTCTCTTGATTTTTGCTCAAATTTCCTCTTCTGCCTGTCAAACGCCTTGAAGAACTAGACTTTCTCTTATACAGAGTGAGTAACTATCCACATTTAGGCGTAGAGTATTCCAGTCGCAGAGTTCATTCGCATTTTCACTCTTAATCATTGCGTGCGAGGGGTAACCAATTGTTTTCTCTCTCAGTTTAAGAGGGAGCAGTTTTCGTTAGCTTCTCCGTTTCTAAAAGAGAAGTTGGCAAAAAAACAAAACATTTGGGTTCACATTGAAGCCACATCTTAACCGTTTTTGAATTGAATGAATGCGTATTCTGCAGAACGTCGTTCGATTTTATACTGTTACTACCGCACCCCAGAGCGATGAGAACGGTAACGCAATTCTCAGTTCTTTGCCAAGTAGCGTGTGCGTGTGCGTGTGCATCTTGCGTGTGCAGATGAGCTATTTGCATGAGTTTTACTGGGCTTCTGCTCTGTAAGAAAAAGCAAAGCCTTGGTGCTACATTCCGATTCGGAACTCAACCTTCTGTTTCTTATCCACAGACTTCGCAGCCAACTCTTTAGTGTACAGGACAATTGGGTACTGACACTAACAGTACCTCCCGAGCCGAGACTCGAGCCCACGACAACTGGCTTTTTAGACCAGCATCGTACCTCAAGACCAACTGAGGTCAAACTAAGAGCGTTTATTCGGTTTATTCGCCACAGTAACTATGACTCAGCGCTCTCTCTACAGTAGATTTTGTGATGGACATTAAATGTAAGCTCACAGTTGTTGGAGGGAGAAAACTGTTTTCTTTTTAAGATCAAGATGAGCAAAACGAAGCCTGCATGCAAGCAACCAACACAATAACACAGTGGATAAGCAACTGGAAGCGAAACGATGCCTGGTGCACATACGAGGGATCCAAACTCTTGCCACAGTAACAGTAAATCATTAACAAAGCTCTTGATAGAATTACTTTAAATTTTACATTACACTTTTAATCTAACTCGCTTTTTAATTAGGGTAAAAAGCCTTGGTGCTACATTTCGAATCGGAACTCGACTTTCTGTTTATTGTACACAGACTTCACAGCCAACTGTCAAATGTACAGGACAGTTGCGGGGCTAGCGCTACGATCCTACTAACACTAACAGTCTCTCTCGAGCCGAGATTCGAACCTACGACAACTGGCCTGTTAGACCAGCATCGTACCAGCTGGGAGGGTTCTTTTAATTAGGGTAAGCATGTATAAAACGCTCTCCAAGGGCATAACGCCACAGTTCATTTATTCGGAAACATGCAAAAAATAACACAGTGCATCAAAAATTGACATTTTTCCTGCCTTACCTTCACATAAAGGGGAGGACCATGTAAAGACAAGCAGTTTTTGTATCTTTGATTATCACTTAAACTCTTTATGTTACATTAAATAAATTTCAAATAAGCTAATCTAACGTCAAGATAAACCTATTTTAGTATTGTAGGGGAATCGGGGCAAAATCGACATGTTGCTAACATTTTACGTAGATCAGATACCTACAAATCGATTTCTGAGACTTTTTCGCTCAATATAAGGAACAATTTGACTACCACTTTGAGATATCAGCGCATTACCATTAATGCTCATACATACTCGATATTATTTCGTGTGGTGGAATATACTAAAACCATGCCAAAACTGTTTTGTAAAATCATCGTTTTGAGCTCAGTTTTTTCCGATTTAAGATATGTTTTTTTTAAAGATAGGTAAGAAGATACTCATATGTGGACAAACTCTTAGAGTTTTGATATTTGGCTTAAAACAAAATGGCGTCGAGAAAATATTATTTATTTATTTATTTATTTATTTATTTCGTCAATCATAGTAGACTACATCTTAAAAACTATTGCTAACATCACAAATATAGTTATGTAATTCTAGTGTTCAATATTTTTCTAAGAGCATTTCGTGACATCGTTAAATCAATAACTTCACAATATTTATTGTAAAGACTCATCATACTATTAACTGGCCCGGCCATGGCATATTCTGTTCTATAAGAATTTAATACGAAAATTTTTCGCGTTCTTAATGAGCATGTAGGAGCATAAAAGCTGAGTTTTCCAAGCAGATTTTCCGAACTTATGCATTGTGAAACTAAATCGTTGACAAGAGTTACCGAAGCAATTTCTCTTCTTTTTTCAAGCGTTTCTATATTAATAAGCATGCAACGCGATTCATAACAAGGGAGAGGAAATGAATTCCAACCTAGTTTTTTTAGTGCATATAACAAAAACTGTTTTTGTACGGATTCGATTCTATTGGAATGGACGTCTTGATAAGGCGACCAAACAACACTACAGTATTCTAAGATAGATCTAACATATGTAACAAAGAGAGTTTTTATAGTGTACGGGTCTACGAAATGATAACTGAACCTTTTTATAAAACTTAGCATACTGTTGGCTCTATTGATGATCGTATTGTAGTGATCAATGAATGTTAACTTAGAATCCATAATTACTCCTAAATCTCTAATTGATAACACCTTTCTACAACTTGATGTGCAAGAGTGTAACTGGCATGTTCAGGATTTCTTTTCCTTGTGTAGGATATAATATTACATTTTTTTACGTTGAGATCAAGAAGACTTTTTTTACACCAAATGTAGAAAATGTCAACCTCTTGTTGGAATTGTTGGATGTCTGATTTGTGTTTTATTTCCATGTACAGTTTCATGTCATCGGCATATATCAATACTTTGAGACGATTCAACACAAGAGTAACGTCATTAACAAATAAAATGAAGAGCAAAGGGCCTAAATGGGAGCCTTGTGGAACTCCAGATGTCACTTTTCTGGTACAGAAAGGTGTCCCTTAAACCTAACCGTTTGTGTCCTGTTCGTCAAATAAGATTCAATCCATTTAAGTAGGCCTGACTCAAATCCCAGTTTTTTTAATTTGAACATAAGCATGGAAATATCTACTCTGTCAAAAGCTTTACTAAAATCCGTGTATAGAGTTTCCACGAAGTTGCCTCTGTCCATAGACGCAAGAGAGAAATCAACAAATTCAAGTAAGTTGGTAGCCGTAGACCTCCCTTTGTAAAAACCATGTTGGTTACACGTAATGCGATTCTTTACCTGATTAAATATTTTTTGGTTTACGATAGCTTCAAAAAGTTTAGGAATACATGATATTATTGCAATGCCACGATAATTTTTGATGTCAGATCTCTTACCTGACTTGAAAATCGGTATAAGAAAAGATTTTTTCCAGACTGATGGAAACTGTCCGAACGTAAGGGATAAGTTGAAAAGCCAAAACAAGGGTTTTACGAAGGCAGGAGCAAGATTTTTCATGAGTGAGGGTGGAATTCCATCTGGACCTGGACCTTTTGAAGCGTCCAGTTCTTCTAGTGTTGCGAGGATTTCTTGAACAGTTATTTGCTCAATAGATACGTTATTTGTTTGTTCATGCAAGTGCGAGAAATACTCAAAGTCCCTGACTTCGTCGCTATTTTTATAAACGGTTTGAAAAAAACTCGCAAACTTGTTGCAGATTTGCTTTGAGTCAGTACTGGCAAAGTCTTCATATTGCATGCGAGATGGGAAGTTATTAGACTTCATTTTATCGTTTGCAAATTTAAAAAACTGTTTTGGGTCTGATTTAATGTTATTTTCCACCCTTGTGTTGTAGTTCGCATACGCAATAGATATTTTAGTATTCAGTTCATCACAAATGTTCAAATATTTGTCCAAATTTCTTTGGTCTTTAAGTTTTTTGTGAGTTTTATGAGCTTTTTGTTTCCTATTCTTTAAATTTTTGATTTCTCTGGTGAACCAAATGGGATCTTTTGAGCTAACCGTTTTCTTTTTTGATTTTGGTACAGTTGAGTCTAAAACACTATACAGTGATGATAAAAAATTATCAACCGCTTTATTCATATCTATTTCATTTTTTAGAAGTGATTGCCAGTCGATGTCAGCTAATTTACGATTGATTAGTTCAAAGTTTGCTTTAGTGAAGTCATATTTATATTCAGGCTCATGATCAGAGGGTCGTGATCTCTCGGTAACAATCATTAGCGAGTACCCAATTGCAGTATGAAATTTTTCATTTTTCCATAGGGGATATTCTGCTTTGTCAACACTAAAATCTCTCGTGCAATTGGTGAATAAAAAGTCTAAAAAACAGTTTTGCTCATTCCGGATTGAGTTTACCTGATTTAATCCAAGTTGACTAAAACCGTCAAAAATAAATTGCAGAGTTTCGTTTTCTCCTACTACAGGAAGTAAAAGCGATTCATTATCATCGTTTATAATAAAATCAGCATCATTTTGATTGAAATCTCCATATATATGAATTTTTGAGTTAGTGTGGGACTCATCATTCACTAATTCTACCGTCCTTAAAAATTTTTCATATGATTGCTTTTTGGCAAAGTGGGGTGGAAAGTAAACAGATACGAAAATATGGATTTCACCCTTCAACAGAACTTTAACCCAGACATCTTCAAATTCGGCATGTTTCTGGGTTATGATTTGCTCAGAATCATGCTGAACCCCAACAGCTACAAGCACTCCTCCACCTGATTTCTTATCAGATAGTGATAAATCACGATCGCTCCTGAACACATTAAAGGAACTGTTGAAAACTTCTTCACTTTTAATATCTTCGTTCCAGTTCGTTTCCGTTGCTAAGATGATTGAGGATGAACATCCACTTATTCTGTTATTAATGTGATTAATTTTGAGTGCACTGCGCATCCTGTTGAAATTCTGAGCATAAATCAAAACTTCATTGACTACTGGCGTTGTTTTTTCTTTCTCTGAGCGTCACTGATTTTGAGAACACGAATGCTTACAATAACATCCATCACACGGGAAACTTGCTGATCTAAAATTATTGTTATTGTTATAGTTGTGGCTGCCAGCCAAATGGTAAGGACACGATACAGCTGAAGAGGTCGCGGGAGTCGTTAAGTTGAGCGGGCTCGTTGAAACGGTAGGCATGAAAGATGATTGTGACTCATTATTCGCTGGGTACGGATTAAGTATTTCGCCTCGTTGAAAAGAGATATGCTGGAGATTAGGTGGGGGTCGAGAAAATTTATCCTTCGCTGCAGCAAGAAGCACACGGTCTGGTGGTAGTTGGTTGTAGTAGCTGTTGTTAAGATTCCTGTTAAGATTGAGGTAACGATTCGGGATTTGATTGTTGCTATTATTGATGCTGTTATTGTTGTTGTTGGAGTTGTTAATGTTGCGGTTGTTGTAGATGTTATTATTGCGATTGAAGTTATTATTGTTGCGGTTCTGGTGGTTGTTGTTGCTGCGGTTGTTGTAGATGTTATTGTTGTGACTGTAGTTGTTATTGTTGCGGTTCTGGTGGTTGTCATTGCTGCGGTGGTTGTAGATGTTATTGTTGCGATTGTAATTGTCATTGTTGTTCAGGTGGTTGTTATTGTTGCGGTTGTTGTAATTGTTACCATTGCGGTTGTTGTTGTTAGTATTGTTGTTGTAAGCCTGTTGTCGTCGATTCCTCCTTCTTCTGGCTGCATCTGCATTCTTCAACTGTACCAAACGACGCCTTTTACGTTCATCATAATCTGTCCAATCCGCTTTCCAAACTTTTTTGGAACCTAGAAACCGCCAACCTGAATTATTGGCATTATCCAAATTAAGTTCTGTTGCCAAACTTGGAAGTGAAACAGGTGAAGCTATTGGGGGAGCGGCAACACTCGCTGACTTAGATCTTAGTTCTTCAATGCAGGATGACAGAGTTTTAAGTTTATCTACAATGTTTATCTCTAACGGATTGGTTTGTATTGAACAGCTGGTTGCTGTTTCTACAAACAGCTGTCCTAACTGAGAAAGTTCGTTATTTATGCTGGTCAGCGATTCCGTTAATTCATTCCGAAGTTCGTTCCGAAATTCGTTCTTGAATTCCGAAAAAGCAATGTTAACGAGCTGCGTCAGGTGATTTTTAAGTGTAGGCATAACACCAGCCACACTGTTGGCTTTGATGTTTGACGTTAGCGCTTGGTTTATTTGTATAAGTGACTTGTCGATACCCTCTAGAGTTTCTGGAATTGTGCTTGGTTGTTCGAGTTGGGTCACAAGTCGATGAATCACCTCTGTATTATCATCAATCAATCGCAGCACGGTAGCAGAAATGCAGCTGGATCTACGGCTGGTTTATCTTGTTTGTCTTGTTTGTCTTTTTTAACGATACGCAGAGAACTTCTGCTTTTAGCAACTACTTCGGGGGGGCACGATACTCCCACACAGGAGGCATGGAACTTTCGATTACACCCTCCAACACACGACCAGAACACTTCGGCACCGGAGTCTTTCGCGCAGACTTCGCAAATTTGATTCATTTTTACCGACACAAAAACACAACAAGCAAAATGAAAACTAAGCGAAAAACAATAATTTGATTTAAATTCGCGCGTGGATAGGAGCTAACAACAAACACGTCCAACTTGGTTGACGACTGACGACTGATCAACAACGAAAATTTCCGATTTCTCAAAAATTCAAAATGGAGCCATTGTTGCCACTCAAGTGGAAATATGTCCAAACTCGGAAAAATTTATTATCGCATCAAACTACATAAAAATATCATAGGGTAATCGCTCCATTATCATGTCAACAGCTAGCTGCACCTATATTCATCTTATTTCTCTAATTTGTTCAATTTATCGTCAAATTTCTACAAGTTTTTGAAAGTAAATCTATTTGCTGCTCGATTTTGTCAAGTGGTTAAAAGTTTTACGTTGAAAATATGGTAAAATTTGACGATAAATTGATCCAAAAGGTGCGATGAGATGAATATAGGTACTGAGATGAATATAGGAGCGATGACCCTACATATAAGCCAAGGCAAAAATAATTGCACTCTGCAATATATGAAACTATTGGGAGTCTCAAGCAATTCATGGGCTGGAAGGGGAACCCACTAAATAAAAGATAAACCCTTAAAAAAATGAAGTGACGGGTGCGAGTTGGCATCCAGCGATCTGAAGGCGGAAGAAGGCGGAGACGGATGCGTCGAAGCCTGGAAGTGGAAAAACGGCGAATTCGTCTGTGTCCACACCAGGCATCTCGGTATACGGTTACTTGCTAGTCAAGGCCGTCGAAAAAAGCATGGGCACGCGGCCGAAAGTGGCGGCGCTGTCCGAATAACTCGATGCCATAATCGAGTTTTCCTCCTCCTTCTTTGGAGTACTATCGAAAAAGCCAAGAAAGAGCACGAAGAACTCGTAGCTCGAATGAAGGCGGCCGAGAAAGCGGCCAGGACCAGGAGAGTGACTGAATCTAAACAGGTGCAGACATGGCCCGATGGGAGCCAGTTGTGCATTAATAAACGGAACGGAACGGAATAAGCGAAAGATATCATCCAATTTGTAGGACAGCAACTGAACCACACAAAGTTAGAATCCATCATGCCGAAATTTCAAAATATCTAATATTAGAAAAGTCGATCGAAATTCTAGATTTTGAGTAATGTTTCAAAAACGACAAAAAGTAGCAGTAGTTTATGCGTTGCTACACACAAAAATAGAACAAACTCTTGTGTACTTCAGGCTCATAGTTTGCTAGGAAAGAAGACAATTTAAGCGACTTGCGTTTGGCGTGTGCGTGACCAATGACAGCTTACGAAACTATATATATTCCGATTCCGATCATATAACTGCATAAAAGCAAGCCAATTTGATAGAATGAAGTGGCAAAATACATCTCGAGTACTAATACGACAATGCTCAAGTCTGTCGCTATGACAATTGTTAACCAGCTCATGCGCAAATGTGTTGTGTCTGCGCAGTGCAACTAGATCAACAATCGATTTTATCAGTGCCATTTTTGATTGAATATAAATTTATGACAAAAAATAATATTCAACCTTTCAAAATGAGTTGTTTCAATCGCTCGAATATTAAAATTGTTTTCGCATAGTTTGAAAGTTATCTAAACAAAAAATCTCACGAAACTAGAAAACGTTGTTAGATATACGATAACGAAAACTGAAGTGTAATTGGTTACACTGCAAGCGTTTTTTTTGCTTTTTTTTAAACATCAAAAATCGTTCAAATAATTTTAATATAAATTTAATTAAGTAATTTTACGTTGGGTGTTGCATGCTACGACTTTTGTCCTAAGGAAAAGCATTTTATAGGTACGTAGTGTTGTTATTAGATGAATAAGTTGCTATGCTATCGCATGCGTGTGACGCCACCAGCCTAGGACTCGCCAACCTAGGAACTGGAAGCCACCGGTGGACGGACGCGAAACGACCTTCGCAGTGCGTGGCTCCGTGATCGATGCTAAAAAATGCGATAAAGGCAAGCAAGAGGGCCTGCTTCGACAGGCAATGTGCGAGTGCCAATACGAACCCGTGGGATGACGCCTACAGGATCGTAATGGCCAAGACCAGAGGCGCGCTGGCGCCTGCAGAGCGATCACAAAAGATGCTGGAGCGTATCATCGAAGGACTCTTTCCGCGCCACGAGCCAGCCTACGGCGGTCGAGTCTCACGTCCGACGTTCCAGTATCTCAGACATAGGCCAGGTGATGATCGACCAGCCTACCGAACATCAAATCCGTGAGCGACGACAGCCGTGTCGAGGTTGAGGAGGAGGCAAGGGTTACGAATGAGAAACTCATTGTGATCGCCAAATTCCTAAAGGTGAGCAAGACCGGATGGTATCCCTGACCTGGCAATCGGGCTGGCGAAAAAAAAAACGGCCCCCGGGCTTTTCCGAGCAGTCATGCAGAGGTGCCTGGATGACTGTCTCCTTCCGGCAGAAAAACTGGTCTTACTGCCGAAGGCTGGGAAACTGCCAGAGGATCTGCATATCGGCCAATCTGCCTGCTGGATATTGCGGACAAAGTGCTTGAGAGGATTATCCCCAACAGACTGGTGAGGTACACGGACCAGTTCGGCTTCCGAAAGGGGAGGTCCATGCTGGATGCCATCTCCTGTGTCACCAAGATGGCGGAGGTAGCACTCCAGTGCGAGAGAAGGGGAATACGCTATTGCGCAATCGTTATGCTCGACGTGAAGAATGCGTTCAATAGCACCAGTTGGGACTCCAGAGTGCTCGCGCTCAGGAGCATCCATGTACTAGTGTCGCTGTACAAGGTTCTGGAAACTTACTTCCAGGATCGAGTGCTTGTTTACAACACGGAGGAGGGTCAGAAGTGCGTTCTAATCACCGCAGGAGTTCCGCAAGGTTCTATCCTAGGTCCGGTGTTGTGAAATGTCATGTATGACGGTGTGTTGAAACTCAGGTTCCCTGTAGGAGTTGTGATCGTCGGTTTTGCAGACGCTAGAGGTTTACGGCGATCGAGGAGGTTGAGTTGACGGCCGCGCACTGTATACGCAAGGTCGAGGACTGGATGTGCTCTAGGAAACTGGAGCTTGCTCATCATGAGACGGAAGTCACGGTTGTGAACTACCGTAAACCGGAGCAACAGGCGGTGGTAAGAGTCGGAGACTGCACCATCACCTCAAAGCGATCTCTGAAGCTCTCGGGGATTATTGTTGACGATAAGTTTACGTTCGAAAGTCACCTCGACTATGCCTGTAAGAGGGCCTCATCGGCTATTGCAACACTATCTCGTATGATGTCCTGTGAGGCCGCCTCCCCGATCGTCTTGGAGCTGCAACGTGTGTGGCGGGTCACCCACCAACAAGCCAGTGGTAGCTATTAGTCTCCAGGTAGTTGACTAGGATGTTATAAGAGTAAAGAGGGTGCATCACGCATGAAAGTCACTCCCCGACCAGGGCTGGAGACTGGAGGGGTTTTAGTGGGTCGGGACAGGGACCAGTAGGTGTTTGAGGGAGTGTAACTACCCCAGCATCTCTCCCCTAGTTTCATCGCTACACCCTGAGTTCTCTTCTTAGGTGTCTGTTCGCAGATTTTCCCGCCACCTTAAGAAAAGACATCTGCAGATGCGGATGCAGATATGTGATTACGAATGCAGATGTGAATGCGGATGTCGATTTTCATGCGGATGTTCCGCATTTATGGATGCGGATGTGGATATCTGGATCTAGGATACATAATGCGGATGCGGATGCGAATGCGGATATCAATTTTAATGCGCATTTACGAATGCTGATGCGGATATCCGTAACATCCCTACTATGAAGCTACTGCATGGGGCATATGATACTACATCTGGGGCGTTCTGCCCCGGCAGTTTGGAACGCTTGCGATTTAAACCTTTATTTTTAAACCTTCTGCAGTAAACAAACGATACATGTTTTGAAGGTTTAAAATCATCCTTCGTTTCAGTTTTTGCACTTTTGTCACTATAATCACATTTATTTATGTCATTTATGACGTTTAGGACATTTAGGATATCTAGGACATTTTTACGACACTTATAAATATATGATAAATGGCGGATATCGCGCCGCGATCAGATGTTGGCAGCATCCTTCAGAATCCAATCAAACTTTGAACTTGTGTTCATTTTTCAAAGATTTGTCTTAAGTAACATTTGAAGAGGAATAATTTTTTATATATGTTGGATAATCGACAGTTTCGGCGAACGGTAGACTCATAAGGCAAATATTTCCGAACTTTTCGACCTACTTTATTATTTTTTTTTCGGTCATCCTCAGCGGATCTATTTGATATAAGACAGATAGAAGCAGACCGCCATGTAACCTAAAACCGTAGCAAAATCCGCTGCACGGTAAGTGGTATCACTAAAAAGCGAAAAACACCTTGAAACCTGTAAAATGTGAACTAAAAATTGATGGTAGTCTGATCATGGGTAAAATAAGATTTAGAAGCCGAAATTTAATAAAATACTACAAGGTATACAGCCCTAGGGTTGTATGAAATGGTGACGTGGGACTAAACACTGTAATTAGGGGATTTTTTGTTACAAAATATACAGAGTCTGCAGACAGAATCAATGTGTTTATTTTCAGCCTCCCCTGGAAATCAATTTTTGGAATATATTCAACAACACTCGAAGAAATATCATTTATATTTGGCGATATTATGCCTTTAGTATTTTTTTTTGTGCAAAAAAATATGTATTTAACAAGGCACAAGCATATCGTGCTTGTTGAAGAAGCACCAAGAATTTCTCATAATGCGTCAAAGTCAGAATTATCTCTATATCCTCAAAAACCAAATCCAATAATGCTTACGTTATCATAATGAATGGTTTTGTCTTATTTAACTCTAACAAAATCAAATCTATAGTATGGATATTACTTTCAAAATAATATGGAAGCCCTTACAAAGGTTCATCAATTGGAAAACATAAGAAAATATTTTGAACAAAATTCCTAACAAGTTCCAGCAAAAAATCGTAGAAATCCACAATTACATTTTCATTTTTTGCTTGACAATTTTTCATTTGCCTGCAACTACATTCGCTGTATTACGAAGACAGGAAATATACGTTTATTATGGTAAAGCTTAGAATAATAATATATCATCTAACAATTTTGAAATATAAAAAGAGATTCTGTACGAATCTTACTAAATAAACTAAAAAATCTCAAGCATTCGCAGGTTCTTACTCTTCTATAAATGTATATATTTAGGAATTTACTCTTTCGATACTATCCGGTCACGATTATTTAGTGAATATCGAAGATAAAATTTAAAAAATATCCGTTGCAAAAATTTACAATTCTTGTTGAGTAATTCATGGCAATCATATTTATGAAATAAACTTTCAATCACCATCAACAGCAGCATTGTAGTTTTTCCTCAATTGCATACGAATAGAAATGTACGAACAAAAGTGTACCACTGCAATACGAATAGTACTGCTGCAGTACGAATAGAAGAGTACCAATGTAATCTTAGACGACGAGAGACCTGCGGTTCTATACTCCACTGGTACTGTTGCTTTTACTGGCATGTTTTCTTTCAAGACATCAGTTTTTATTAGGTTCTACAGTACCTAACACGCAGGTTTAGAGATTGTTCAAGGATGGGTATTGTTTCAAACTTTTAGGAAAACTTTTACCTTCGAGACATCATATTAGTCTAAGCTCATGGAAGCAAAAATAAATTGACCTATTGGGACGGGGAGACTCTGTCAATTTTTATTTCGAATTTGATAAAGGGAATATCACAGGGAACGGATGGTGTCCATTCACGTCGTCTGTGCTAGGAATGCTCGCATGTAATTGGTTCATTATTCGCGTAAATTTGTTATTGAAATTATTATCAATTTTACCGCTTAGCAATGAAATTAGAGTGATAATTAACACATTACAAAATTGTTATACATTTTATCTATCCAACAACATATTGGTTATTGTTATCCATCATGTGGTTATGCTGTTATTAGCGTTTGAAATCTGACGCAACATTTGCCCGTTTCATTTCCAATTTTACAGAATGCATCCCAGTATAGTAAACAAAGACGTGTCCCACGTCAAAAAATGGTGCCAAAATGGTTTGTTTGATTGGTATATAATGTCTGCAGCAATTATCAGTTTTTTAGTTTTTTGAGAAAAGTTATCACCTCATTAGCCAAACTTTTCAAAATTTCTGTTTATTTTTATGAAAACTTCATAATGTTAGCTACATATTGGCGGTTGTTCAAATAATATTCTTTGTGTGTCTTTCTTCAAAAGCATTTGTTTTTCTTATGGTGTATATATATTTGGAAAACCAAAAACACTATCTACAACTTTTCCGAAGACAGCACACTAATCAAACAAACCTGGGGTGCTGTAATTTTTCCTTTTTATAGAAAATTTCAACTCTTTAATTTTTTATTTCATCATGATGTGACCATTTATAAAAAAATATTTTTTTTAAAATGTGCTTTTGAGGTTGAGTTTTAGGTTTTCGTTTTCCGGTGTATAATCCTTACGAGGGATAAAATTATTTCAAACCTTTTGTACATAAAATTTCAAATGAAGTTAAATCCCCAGCACATAGTTAAAGGTTTAATACGTTAAATATTCTAACCATGTCAAGCCAAACCGCGAACGCTTCAAGGCAATTCATTTCTTCAGCGTTTCACCCGATCTTTCTGTTCATTCAGCTGGCTCGATGTTCAATAAAACAGTTTATTAAATTTCCTAATCCCAAATAAAAATATAAGGCGTATCCGTCACGGCAAGCCGTTCATTCGGTTGTGGTTACCGGTCTTTAAATGCACTATATCATCGTCATCACCATCAGCAGCAGCAGCAGCAGCAACAACATCAACACCCCAAAACAGGGTGGTTGCTGCACTCTTGAAAAAGCTGAAAACAAAAAACGGTCATGTAACAACATTGGTCCGGGATCAACGAAAACAACAATTCCTACCAGACTGGCGTAAATCCTTCAGTAAAATGGAAACATTAGCAGAAGGAAAACAGTGCGTATTTTGTTGCGCCCGCGAGTAACAGAGAGACAGGCTGTAAAAACAGTAATTTATAATCATGTTTAAATTATTGTCTAAGGATCACGAAGCTTGTCTGTCTCGCTTGCTTGTTGGGAAATGTGCAACTGTCCGGAGACCCTTTTTTTTGCTGCATGAAGAAAGGAATAAACTGTTGCAGCGGAGGATCACCTCGCCCCTTCGGGTTAGCTAATCTGCTTTTTCAGAGGTTCTGTTCATCTGTTGTTGCTCGTACTGTCGGCGCAGAGAGCAGTGATCATCAATTGTTATTATTATTATTTTATTTCGTGCTTTATTGAGAGTGCTTAGGTCTATCGTTTTTTATTCTCGTGCGTCAACGTCCAAAACCTTTACAAACGGGCATTCAATCAAAAAATATGTGCAAGTTTTATTTTTTATGGGTTCGACTGAAGGTCCTGCCAATTTTTTTTTTTGCTCAGTGGGTTTGTCTGTGCGGCATGTCGAGGTGATTATCGGCTCGGGTGAATCTTTTTATGCCATTTTATTGCCCATCCATTAAATGACACACAGTCTATTGAAAAGCGATAAAAGAACCGGCAAAATGTGGGACGCATAAATTTCCGGGGGAACAATCGATAAAAAAAATGCAATAAACAGTGCGTTTTCCCGAACGAGCCTGGCAGCTCTGGGAGTGACCGACAGCCGAAAGTGGGCTGGACTGGTCATATTTGAGTGATAGTTGTAGTGTTTTATTGTTGGAATATGTTTTTTTGGAATTGACTGCAATGGAGGGTTTGGAGGGAAAAAGTGCATTCAAACTTGTGATTTGATTTTATTGGTTTTTGATGAACGCAGCAATAAAATGCTAAAGTCATTTTATTCTGATTAACTCTTTCTATTGTCGTTTCAGAATTTATACAACCTCAACACCTTTGGCCTTATATACAACAAAACCTTATCCAGCAAAATCATTTAGTAAATCCTGCGTTTCTTGCGAACCACCTTCCCCATCACCATCCCCAACAACCATTGTCCCCTCATCATCACCATCATCTAGTCAACGGAGTCAACGGAAACAGTCCTTCTGTAGGCAATAACCACAACAATAACAACAACAACAACAACACTAGCAACAGCAATGGTAGTAATTGCAATAACAATAATAGCTGTAGTAACACCACTAGTGAAACTGGCAGCTTGCCAAATAGTCCGGACCTACAAGATGACGGTTCTCGTCTTCAGCAGCAGCAGCAGCAAACGCAACAGCAACAACAGTCAGGAGCCACTCAGCAGCAGTCTCGAGATAATAAAATCATCGCGAAACCACTCCCAAGCCGGCCGATGCCTTTTCTGCAGCATGGACTAAATCATCCTCATCTCCACTCGCTGTTGGCTCACTGTCGGAATCCATACCTGCCCGGTAAGTAGTCATTCTCTGGTGTCACCTACTCGTATAACGTACTCACGTTCTTAACGGTTTGCCTTCTCGCACCGCAGGAGGTCCGCAAGTGTTTCCTTTGCCACCCGGCCAAGGCTTCCCGTGGGCGCACTCGACCCGAGGGAAACCCCGACGGGGGATGATGCGACGAGCTGTGTTCTCAGGTGAGTTGAACATTAACTAAGCATAATCCCAAAACTTGCTTTTGTTTCTGAAATTGCCTCGATGTTTTTGCCACGACTGAAACTTGTTTCAAATCGAAACTACACTAAAATTACCTTTTTTTTTTCATCAATAGTTTAAACACGTTTCAGGCATGATTTAGCACGTTCCTTGTGTAATTTGAGTAGGAGACAGGGTTGTGTCTCGCCATTAAAAGCTTACTTAAACACTCGGCAAGACAAGAGGTTTATATGGTTTGCCAGAAACGTCTAATCAAGAGCATAGATAATAAAACTTGTTTGATTATGGACCATTTTATGACGGTAGAGTGGTAGCTGAACGTGTTATTTTTTGAGTTAGGCTTAATTACAGATGTTTGTCGTTTTGTGGTCCCCGTGGTTCTGTGGTTAGCGATGTCGGTCGGCTAGCTCTCCCACACGGTTGTGATATCGGGTTCGATTCCCGATCAGGTCGAGGAACTTTTCGAGCTGGAAATTTTCTCGACTCAGCACTGAGGCACGGTGTATCGTTGTACTTATCCTACAACATGCAAAATGTGCTGAAAACAATATCGATAACGAATTCTCTCAACTAATCTAGTTGATCGAGACCGCATTAACCTCCAGCAAATATCTTAAATATCAATATAGTTCACTTACGTGAAATTATGAAGACAAATTGAAAATGACAGAAGCGTTAGTCACCTTTTCGACCGCTAGGTGCGCCACTTCTGATTTTGTTCTACACGACATGCGAAATAGAGTAACTTTTGACAATAATATTACCCTAATGGGTACACTGAAAAAAATGCTCATTTTATTGTGAAGTGGACTCGGCCGAATATTTTATAATAGTAAACTTCGTCAATGTATGAGGCAATCCATGGGTGGTGTTCCACGGTTTGTACGTTTGTCGACCTCCGACAATATTTTGAGTTGTAAAATAGCGACTTCCGGTGACTGGAAAACTGCCGAAAATGACCAAATACCACCTAATATGGGTGTTTTTTTTTAACCGGAATGACGCTCAGAGGCCAGAAATTGTCGCCAAATGCCAGTTTGAAACCCAAGATGGCGACTTCCGGTTTCTGAAAAACAGCGGCGAATGACCAAATATGGCGACTTCCGGTTCCTAAACAACAGTGGCAAAAGACCAAATAACACTCATTATGGGTATTTCCGGGATTGTTATGATGCACTAAAGCTACAAATCGACCTCAGACAACATTATGAATTGTAAAATGATGACTTCCGGTGAATGGGAAACTGCCGATTAAACGATGATTGCATCATATTCGTTTCGTTTCCATCACTGCTTGGGATTAGTTTACATTTACACGTCGTGGCCTGATTATTTGAATATTTCTTCTTCGTGCCTCGATAAGCTACATCTATTATATTATCAATATTTAACTCCCGGAATGGCGTTAGTTTTACATACAAACAATATACGCACGAAATCTACAACATATTTTTTTCTGTGAAAGTATGAAATTGAGTCAACTAAATCTAAAATTGAGTAAACTCAGTTTCGTGTGTGAGAATGTCACACGCTCACAGAAATTCAACAACAATGCACAGTGGTACAGTAAGGCAATGTAGGCGGACATGAGTTTAGTCTATTTCGTCAATTTTTTATGTACAAATGAAAATTAGGGTGGTGTTGAAATCGACTAAATAAAAAAACCAACTTTTTTATTTGCAGAAATAAATGTATACATTCATCGGCACAGTTGTAGATCAACTAATTTTGAGCAACTTTCGGTATTTCTTCACAATATTTATACAATATTTGTTCTTTCAAATGATACCAAAAAATATTATTTATGTTTGCCCTAAACGGAGACATTTATATTTTAAAAGGGCCTATTTTTAAAATAGAAATAGTGAAAACTCTTCATCTGTACAATATATCGACCATGTTTTTTCGTCAAAATTGGCGTATTTTTGATTAAAGTTACCGAAGAAAACTTTGTTTTTAAATTTGAATTGAAAAAATAGAGCAAAAAGACTGTTTTTGGAAACCAAATTTATTGTCTACAAAAAAGTTACTTAGAATTAGTTGATCTACAAGTTTGCCAAAGAATGTTTACAATTATTTATTCAAATAAAAACAAGTTAGTTTGTTTTTATTTCGTTGATTTTAGGACCACCCTAATTTTCATTTGCACATAAATAGAGGACTATGTATAAAAAACAACTTTTTACAAAAACTATGGCTTTAAACCGCAAACCAAAATCGCAACGAAAAGCTTATGTCCGCCTAAAATGCCTTACTATACCACTGTGCAATGAGTTTAGTTACCTTTTTCACCACAAGAGGGGGTGTTTTCCTGTCTGTCTTCACGGAAATATATGGGAAATCCGAGAGTGAACTATATTGTTATTTTAAGATATATGCCTCCAGTCTAGCGTGCGATATTGTTTGTCGTTTTGTACAATGTTTTTTTTTTCCTTTTTTGAATAATTCGTTGCAATTTTATACGAAATTGTCAAGCGTTTAAATTGGTAATAATTTTTCATACTGATTTATAATTGACTTTTAAATGACTGTTTTTTTTTATTAATTTAAATAAATTTAGAAATTGATGGTACCGTAGCGTAAGCCTGGTATACTTTGTAGATTGCAGACTCATGACTATCACTCCCACTTAGATTGCTTGAAGAACAATGTTTGGAGGTAACATTTGAATCAATCTTAGCTAAAGAAGGTCTGGCAATTATCCTTACTGGTCACTTCCATCTCTACCGTAGCTTGGGGATATGAGAAAGGATATTGATGATGGGATACTTACTTAATAGGAGCGCACCGACTCAGTGACATTCCCGTAAGTACTACGGAGTTGGCGGAAAATAGGGAATTAAATGGGATTCGCATCAAGAAAGCGATTTTTGAGAATCAAACTCTGAATCAAAGCTCTGAGGTAATTCAGTCACGCCGGGAGGAATGAGATTATAGAGAGAAATCAAACTTATTTTTCATCTGGCTTTAGGTAATATGTCCAATATTACTTCCCTGTGGAACTCCAACACTTGTTTTTACTATTAATGTAATCGTTCTCGTTTTTTGTAAATGATTTCTGATTTTTAAGTTATTTTAAATCCTCTGTAATAGATTCTATAGAAAACGAAATACGTAATTTTCTGGTTATCAAGAAAGTCTTCTCATCAGTAGGTGATGATTTCCTTAAATTTTTTCGAGGTGAAAAAAGCGTCACCTCCGATTGATGAGAAGAAGAGAAGCTCTTCCTCAAGCACACTGAAGTCGCTTTTACGTGATTTTTACACTGATCAGGAATTTATCCACTTCTACTACTTTACAGACGACAGATCATAGAAATCCAATACCAAATTGAGAATACGTCTCCATAAAACTTGGTTTGGGGCAACTCCTCTTAAGTCCCCCCCTACACTCGCTGCTCGGTTGCCTCGTAATCGTTGGCTTCTATCCGGGTTTCTGCTGAATATTATCTTTGCCGGTCGTTAATTCGCCATATGAACGAATCAGCTTGACAATATCAAACAAAAATGGACAAAGCTTGCTGATTATTCATGGGTTTGGCTTCACACGCATTGACGAAACTACCCATGCAGCATCAATCATAGTAACCCATGAGTCAGCAGAAAAAAGTTGACAGCTCTATCAGTCGAACTATAACCGTGATGGCGAGAACACTTCGATCAAAAGTGTACGCGTTCAAAAAACGGTACCCCGTCGCGTCGAAAACGGACATCGTTCGGCAGCTCGTGGACACCGGATACGCCCGTTCCGTAATCTAAAACATCTTGGCACCACAATCAGAGCATCTAAAGAAAGCCCGGTTCCGGACTGCTGATGACCCTGAGTGACAAGAAGTTTCCGAAGGATGCTGAGGAGACTAACCGAGAAAATAGTGGCTACATCGCTGCGTGCCGGTGGCGGCCAAACAGTGAAAAAGTATCTGGTAATAACGCAGCGGCAGCGTCTGAATAAGATGATCAAGTCGATTTTCCCAGCAAATCGCAACGTGGCGGTGGTGGAGGACGACGAAATCTATCGAACTCTAGATGGCAACGATTGGCAGGGCACTTCGTATTCTACTTCCTCCACGAAGGAAGTGAGCATCGAGGTGAAGTTCATTTCATACACCAAGTTCCCCGAGAAGTGCTGTGGCTGACAATCGCTTTTCTTTTGTTCCGGACTGGCCTGGAACGGGGGAATTTATAGCACGAAGTACCTGTCTTTCATTAAGGGCGAAGATACGTTGTTTTGGCCGGATCTGGCGTCGGTCCATTTTTCGAAGTGATCGTTGGAGGAGATGAAGCGGTGAATATCGATGTGATACCCAAGTTGACGAACCCGCCCAACGTCCCCAAGTTGCGTCTAATCGAGGATTTCTGAGCAAACATGAAGCGTAAGATCTACTCCAACAATTTTGTCGCGAAAACTGAGGAGGAATCGATAAATATAACGAAGAAAGAACCCATAAACATGTTTTCGTCCGCCATGGCGAATGTTTAAGGTAACTGCTGCACAGTGGATCGAATTGTATGGCAAGTGCGGTCATAAATCATTTCTGTACAATATTGTTCTTGAAAACTTCTGAAATCGATAGAATCAGATGTGTTTTGACTATAACAAACTTTTTGGGACTGTCATCATCCAACTTGTTTCAATTTTTCTCGTATTCCCATTATCATGCATACATAATAGGGTGCCTATAGAATATAGAGAAAAGTTTGACCATTGAATTTTAAAATGCGGCAGTTTTCAAAAGTTTTGCCTTCTCGAAAAAAGTCCCTATGCAAAATTTATACTCAATCGGGCTTCGTTATGTGAACCCTCGAAGCGATCAAAGTTTGACTTTTCTACCATTGGAAAACCTCAAACAAATTTGATATTGTCTCAGAAACCTCCCGTATTTCAACACCAAATATCAAAATTCGAATATGGACGAATGTTTGAGAACAAATGTGTAAATTTTAGCTGAATGTACCACAACCTTTTCAAGAAACTATGCCAAAAACATAAAATTCAGGCGAAAAAGTAACCATCTTTAGCCGCTTGTCGTCGACTTGGATGCAAATATATGCTCTTACGACTAATTTTGATTACAGTTTAGCACAAACCTATCCAAACAACACCGCCATAGTAAAACAAACATGTTTTCTGAAGGTTTATAATGAAAATAAACAGATCAAGCGACTGAATTTGTTCCAAAGCGGATATATACACATGTAAAAACACGTACTGTTTAAGCTGATTATGCAAGTGTCAAACACCTTTACTTAACTCGCGCTCAAAAGTTAACTGTTCATACAATAGGCCAATAGGATCCATTAAATTGATAATAAGGTCGTTAAAAATGTTATTTTCATTTTATGCCCCCCCCCCCCCCTTCAAAAATCTTGAATATGGGAAGGGGAAGAAAAAAAAAGCTCAAACCGTTTTGTTCATTTCATTGGTTTTCCGACAGCATAAATGCTTAATTTAGCAACAAACAAGTCAGGTGACAGCGAGAGTATCGTCGAAAGGCAAGGAAAATAAATAATAATAATAATAAAGTGTTATTTTTCAACATTTATTTGAGTGCAAGTTACAAACGTCATAACTTGCACACAAACTTTGATCAAAGATATTTCTTTTTTTTCGACTCGGTGTTATTTATTTTTTGCCACCCCCTCTGCTAACTTTGATAACCTTGGACATCAAAAGATTTCGAAATTTGTATCAGCCTAAGGAGAAAATAAAAAACCTTTTTTTTATTTTTGGCCTATGGGCGAACCACCTGTGGGTCGCTCGCAAGGGTGAAGACTTTTTGCAAGTAAGCTTGCAAAAATAATAAATATAATTAGTTCTACTGTACATATCAATGATTGCTACTCCGTGATGGGTCCGAGCCACTCATGATGCACAATAAATCAACTGAAAGAAAGACTGGGAGTGGTTATTCCTTCTCACTGTGCATCATTCAATGACCCGATATTTTATAGACCAATAACGGCACCGGCCACGTCCTTAAAGTCAGGTGGGGATATCGTCGATTTCGCACAACTCCGGTACAACTCAAAAATTTGCATTTTGCAGTCAAATGATGACAAATATGATTAAGTTTTATTCCACAAAGACTTGTTTCAAAATTCACAAAATAAAAACTGAATTATAAGCTGATGCGTCTTTGGATTCAAAATCAAAAACATGTTCCAAAGATAGTAAAAATAGATTTGAACTTGCTCATGGTTAATTTTAAACTCCAACTTTTCAATCCCGTTTTACTTAGAGCTAGGAATTTCGAGTTGTGCCAGTGACGCATGAAACCTACAATATGGAAGGAATGTTAGAATGTAGTTTTTGCTTTGTTAGAGACCGAGTATACCTCTGCATCCCTACAAAGACCACGAAAAGTAATTTTTGTTAGTGGGGTGGAATTTGATTAAAATAACAATATAGATATGATCATATACATATAATATGAGATTAATAAAGAAGAATTCTTAAATACAATAAAAAGTACTATGGTAGTAAAAAAGATCTCGGTTAGCTGCCTTCAATAGCTAAAATATCTGAATTTTTAACACAGAAAACGCAAAAGATATATTAAATATAGATTTGAAAAAGATATGGTAAACATCCGTCATGTTGTGCTAAAATAGAATAGATGAACATATTTTAGATATTTCAATAGTAGTTATTGTGCTGCTTTCGGCGGCTGAAAACAATTATTGAAATAAGTTATTACAACGACATTGCAGCGCAACCATTGATAAAGTCATCCAAACATTGTAAATATGATCATGTATAATGTGAGATTAATAAAAATAAATTATAAAATACAGAGGTAAGAGGTATGTAATGAAGATCTCGGTTGACTGCCTTTCATAGCTGAAATTTTCAAATTTTTAACGTGGAGAACGCAAAAAAAAATAATAAAAAAGAATTCGAAAAACATATAAAAAGTGTTGTGTTCCCAAAAGAATTGTTGAACTTTTTCAAGACTAATTCATGACATGTTGAGCTCCATTCAGCGGCTGAAAACATAAATTGAAATAGGTTATTACAAAAACATTGCAGCGCTTGCCCAGACGTGTCGCTCTTTTCTACGACTATTCATCGCATAAAGTCATCTAAACAGATCATCCACACGTTCACGCATTTATCACAACCACGAACGTTATCGGCAAAAAGTGGAAAAATCGGAGCACCGTGATGCGACGATTCACAGGTTGAGCGAAACAGAAACCATTTTTCGAGACGTTCAGATTTAAATTCATGAATAATATTTTCACAGAAAATATGGAACAGCAAATACCGTGTATCCTACCTTAGCAGTTCGTAAAATGGTTAAATGGTAAAATGGGATTGCCTAACGTACCCGCAATAATATGAGTGAAAATATAAGTAGAATATGAGTGAATTATATGCGCAACTTATTTATGCACACCTCTACGGTCTCGCTTTTCTATCCGCTACTTTTTCCACTGTTCCGGTAACCAGCAACTATGTAACTTTGAAACTCACTGAATATACTAATTTTATTTGAGGGAGAACAGCTAAATTATTTTTTTTTATTACTATATTAAGGTTGCTTTCAGCCACAGGCTGGTTCGCCACCATAGCATAAATTAGGTAAACTTCACGTAGTGATAAAACACGCACAACACTCAGCGGGCCTTGTTGCCAGTCTTTTCGACGTATCCGTGGTTAACACATAGGTCAAAAATTGAAAAAAAAAATAACGTTTGTTTGTTTCGTGGTTATTATCGATTCAATGGATCGATTATGAACCTGAGAATGAAGCAGAGCCGTTTTTGTTTGCCTATTTTGTGAACAGTTTACTCTTTAGCACGGAATAAGTAAAGGTGTTCGACACTTGTAAAATCAGCTTAAGCAGTACATGTTTTTTACATTGTGTATATATTCGTTATGGAAAAAAAACTCAATTAGTTTATCTGCATACTTTCATCATTAACCTTCAGAAAACAGATACGTTTTGCTATAACGGTGTTGTTTGAATAGGTATGTGCTAAACTGTGATCATAATTAGTCGTAATTTATGTAAACTTTTGAATGTGTTCCGCGCAAAATACTATCACCAAATTACCATCAAACGAAAGCTTTAGGACTTAAAAAAGGTATGATAAATGTTCCAGCTGCATATCTGCATGTAAGTCGATGGCAAGCGGCTAAAGATGGTTGCGTTTTCCTTTGACTTTTATACTTGTGGTAAATTCTGCTCAAATTTACCAATTTGTTCTTAAACATTTGTCTATATTCGAAATTTGATATTTGGTATTGAAATACGGGAGGTTTCTGAGGCAATATCAAAATTTTTTGAAGTTTTTCCAAGGGAGCAGTTTCACAAAAAAATGTCCCAGTTTTAATATTCTTTAAATTGTCATTTTCGATTTGGTTGAAACTTTGCATGGAAGTTCCTATAGGCAAAGGATGCCATTTTGTGCTATTGATTTAACTTTTCAAAACACGACTCATTTTAGAGAAGCTATTGTAAAATGCTATTTTGGGAAGGTACTGATGATAACAAATGTTTTTTGGGCCAAAACGGTTTGTCTGATGATTTTGATGATTTTGTCTTTCAGAAAAAAAACATATACTCTAAAAAAAATTATTTATTTTTTGAAATAAAAGTTAAAAGAAAATGTAAAACTTTATTATATAAAAAAGTTTATATTTTGAAAATATATATATTTTTTTAAATTACAAAAGATTACCTAAACAATGAAACCGGTCCGATTATAGAGAAATCAAGTAAATAAAGTTATGATTTTCTGAAAAAAAAAAATATTTTTTCACAGGGTACATTTTTTTATAGAAGAACAAAATTATTATCTACAACTTTGCCAGAGAAACTATGCCAATCAAACAAACCGTTTTGACTGTGAAAATATTTGTAGATTATAAAACCGATAAATAAATAAAAACAACAAAGTATTAGAACTTCTAATTTCCGTTACGGTAGCCATTCAATCGCGTTCGGTTTACGTTTGTTGTATAAAGTTAAACCAACATTTTACAAAATTAAGCTAGTCAATAGCTTCATTGGACTGAGTCATTGAAAATGTGCACTTATTTAAAAGCGTAGTTTTGTGTAAAAATTTGACTGTGAGTTTTTTCATTTTGCGCTATTGCGATTGTTAAAAAGCAAAGCAAGGTCTTGGTGCTACATTCCGATTCAGAACTCGACCTTCTGTTTATTATACACAGACTTCGCAGCCAACTGTTAAGTGTACAGGACAATTGCGGGTCTAGCGCTCCGATCCTACTGACACTAACAGTCTCTCCCGAGCCAAGATTCGAACCTACGACGACTGGCTTGTTAGGCCGCCATCGTACTTCGAGACCAGCTGGGGGGCGATTGTTATTTGACATCAAATATCGGAATTACTAATCCATACCAAAATTCAACTATTTGAATCTCTTGTTTGACATCGACGATGTAATTCTTATTATTTATATTATTATCAATCGATCTGCACTGGATGTGGCAAGCTTCGGTATTTGATGCGTTTTTGTTTTAAATTAAATAAGTAATATTGTACAGCCGATACAAATACTAAAATTGTGTTTCTATTGCGGTAAAATGAGTTTAAATCACCCTCAAACGATGATTTGTCTGTTGTTAATTTGTCATTTTATGCTACTTTATTTCTCTACTCAATAAGAAATTGGTTCTAATTCTTGAAAATTTGCGTTTATTTTTCTCACAGATTCACAACGGAAAGGACTGGAGAAACGGTTTCAATTGCAAAAATACATAAGCAAACCGGACCGGAAGAAACTGGCCGAACGACTCGGTCTCAAGGACTCTCAGGTGGGTACCTACTGTGTTTGTAGTTTGCAACATCGTTTGAAGGCAGAAAACCCCTTCTGGTTTACGATGACGTTCCGCCACCACGGCTGCTAATGATTTATTCATTTGTTTACACTAGTCTTGTTTTGTCATCTAATTGAATTCCTGGCTAGCTGTGAATAGTGTCGTACATAAATATTGGATTCTTTGCCAGGCGTGAACCGCACGACTTTCTACATGGTAAAGGACATGAATTTTATGGCGTAGTTATCAGCCCCTTACTGTACACAACTACACTGGATTATGTCCAAACAACGGAGCTTATGTAAGCCGAAACCAGAAAAAAACATTCAAACGAGGCTGGATGGGCGGCTGGTTAGTAGCGTAGCGATCGTTTGCTGGCTGTGTACCCTAAGCTGTTGAAAAAAAAAAGTCAAGCTGCAAAAACATAAAAGAACATTGCTCCGCCTTGCTTTTATATAAAGCCATTAACTGAATGGATGTGAGTTTACTTCCCTTCGAGCATCGTGCAGAGATTTTTTTGTGCGTTTCGGCATGAGTTGTTTTATTTACTGCCCTCATGAGGAATGAATGGGATAATATTCGACCAAAATCTCTAGCTCAGTTCGCCTCTCGGAATCAAATCGTTTGAATAAATTTTACTCGCAAGAATGGACTGAATTCTTTTTTTTCTGCTTGAAACTAACACTTGCAAGCTACTTCCTCAGTGTGTGGCTTTGAATCGATGAAAATGGAGTCTCGGAGAGAGAACTTGCGAACGGAGTGTACTGAGAGTTTCCACCCATCGGGGAAAACGCGCAGGCGCTTTTCCCATTGCCCCTCTGTTGGTCGTCATCATTCGTTGCTCGCTGAGGTTGAAGATAAACTCGTACACAGTGATGACGGTTAATGATTATTTTTTGCTTGGAGTTTCGACTTCATTTTTAGACGATGGCCGCTACCGTTTAGTAAGTGGTGGTAACTTCATGTTTCTCCGTAATTATCGTTTTGAAATGCGATTCTAATCTACCTGAGTGTCACTGAAGGGCATACCTTTGTGGATTTGGGTTCTCGTCTTGATCAATCGGATTATTCTCTATCACTCTAAGATCGCGAAGTTACACTTGTCAAGAAATCTGTTTCTTAAAAAAATGAAGAAAATTTTCGAGAAAAGTTCATGTGTGTGAAAATATACAAGCCTGGTTAATTTTTTTCTCTGCTCATGATTTATTTTATTTTAAATGATAATTTAATTTTGTTTCGCTTTTAACTTTGTTTATTGCATTGTTACCTTTTGTTATTCTCAACATTCCTTATTTAAAAATCGAAGGACAATGGTAAACATTTTTAGTAAATTACGTTTTGCTCAGAAAATTATACTCTTTTAGCTGATATATAAAAATCAGAAAACCATGTTAAACTGTAGGACCCAATGAACCAGAGCCATCTTTTTTTCTTCAATTTCGAATTTTGTTTACATTTGAGTCAGAATTCGTGAAACGGATCACTAAAAATCGCGATGCCTAATTATTTCAAATATATAATAAAAACTTCAAGAGCTTCACTTGGGAAGTTGATTTTCCAACTTCTGTTGAATTTGAGTGAGTTTTCAAGTTGTTATTGTCATTTGAAATTTCAGTCAATCTTCTTTTGAAATAGACATACCTTTAAGAATATTGCATTGAAATTGACGAAATTTTCACAGCAGATGCGATGCATCTTAATCTTAATGTATAAAAACATTAAGAAGAAACAACATAAAAACATTTATTTTTTTTTCAATACAGTAATCACCCGATTATATCAGTACCCGATTTTGTCTGCTCCGGATTTTATCACATTTTTCGCCCGATTTTATCATCATAAAACATTTCATTAGAAAAATGTCATGATGAACTGATTTTCTATTACGCTTCAATATTTTAGAACTTTTTCATAATTCTGTGTAGAATAACATCATTCTGGATGTAGTACTGCGCTACAAAAAAAAAAAAATTTAAAAAAAAACAGTGATGACAGATTTTTTATAACCACTTTTTGTTTTTGAAATATTTTTTTTTCAGTACAAGATTTCAAATTGAATTTTTCCAATATTTTTAAAAAGGTTAGACAGTTTTCTCAAATTCATCCCTTGACAACTTTTCTCTATCTTTTGTCATTATTCAGATATATCGATTTATACAAAAACAACTGCAGCTTTTTTCATATGTTTGTACAGATAAATTTTCCAAAAAAAATTTAAATCACTGAATTTACGTATTTAGTAATTGATTTAACATCTTCAATAAAAAAAATAAAATTTGAAAAATTTCCCGATTTTATCACTTTTCCTATTTTAACACCTTAAAAATCAGCAGGGGGTGATATAATCGGGTGATCACTGTAGTAACTATTTAAAACAGTATGTGAAAAAATATGTTCTGAGGCACTGACAAATTTTTAAAAAAAGTATTTTTGACAAAATTTTGAAACTTTCAAGTTGGTGTTAATTTTCGTTCAAAACATCTGGGGTTTCTAATTTGGTGCAGCAACGCATTTTCAATTTTTTGTTCGGTATTCGTTCTGTAAAGTTACTGCGAATCAATCACGAGTGCTGTATTTTCTTACCAGGATCCTTACAGTTCGTAGTAATAAAAAGCTCTCTGTTTCATGATAGAAAATTCACGGTTATTGTAGTACTCAAATGTGGAAAACTGATTTTTACTACTCCGATTGAAAATATATGGGGTAATATACCTTTTAATTCATCAAAAAATTGAAATTTTTTTTTATTGCAGTATCTTAAAGTACAACATCTTGAGAACGTTTTCACAAATTTTCATAAAGATCTGAGTAATAGGGAAAAAGTTAGAGCGATATGCAGCGCACCTCGCCGCGGGCGCATAAGCTAAACATGAAACTTTATACGCGTTTATCTCGGAATGGTGTTTCTCAAAAATGACTTCGCCGTGTTTACGATTGCGGTGAAACTACTGAACCGATCCTCTTCATCTTATTTTAAAATGTCCGTTATTAAATTCTCCGGTAGTCGAACGATCAATTTTTGATACACGAATTTCAAATTTGCCGGAAAAAAAAATTCAATGCAATTTTCAGCGCTGAAAATATGTTTTTTCGAGAAAAACATTCCCGTTTGCACTGAAAATAAAATACTTATGAAAGCGATCGTTTAGATACCCGGCACAATTCTAAACTAATGAAATGATATGAGTTTTTTGATTTCTGTTGATCTGCTGCGTGACTATCGTAAACACCGCAAACCTCTGTCAAAAAAAGCGTTTCGGGGAAACGGACATAACTCCCCAAATAATTGACATTTTTTAATGAACAAACGTGTTTTGTTATTGTTGACTAACTGAACTTTTAGAGAATTACTAATTTTACGCAATATAAAAGGTGCTACACGCTTGAAAAATTCTAAACTTTGCTCTTTTTTCTTGAAAAAAAAAAAGGTATATAACCCCTTAAAAGGATAGTTGGTTTTACTTTTCACAAAGCTGAAGACATGCTTTTGTTTCGATGGTGCTTTCCACACAGAAGAGAGATCCGAAGTCTAGCGCTGTGGAAGGCGCTGTTCACTCTGTTCTTCCGTTCGCTATAGAAGGCAGCACGATATCCTAAATCGCCGCCTACTGCAGCTCTGCTTGCTGCTGATCGATCCAGTTCGCAATAAATCAACCTCTTGCAAAAGTGATCGGATATCCTCTGCGGCCGCTACTTCTGCTGCTGGCTGCTACTTCGTGAGGAACGTGTTAGTGGCTATCCACTAGTAAACTGATTGGTTTAATCAGCAGCAGGTTCTTAGGTGACATCCATAAATCACGTAACTCTCATAGGGGGAGGGGGGTACCATTGAGCGTTACAAATTGTTACATAGGGTAGGAGGGGAGGGTAGAATCAGCGTTACGTAACAAAAATTTTTGGTAAGGCTACTTTAAAAACGAGCGTTGTTATTAAGGGCATTCTTGTGCTTATGTGGGGGGGTTGGGGCGTTACGTTCTATTACATATGTGGAGTGGGATAAAAAATTGGGTTTTTTTGCGTTACGTAATTTATGAATGTCGCTTTATATAGTCCAAAGAGTGCATTTCCGGTTAGCAAGGTATATTTTGTCGATCGTGTTAGGGAGCACGAGCAAGGACTGATCAATCAGATCAATCGAAATCTGCGTTTCAGCATTTATTATTTTCAATAATAGTGTTGTATAGAGGCAGATAACAGAAGATACCGCACTCATTTACGCAACATAAAAGTGATACAAAATAAAATAAAAAAGTGATATAAAAACGACGAAATACATATTGTCAAGCAGGTTTTCAACCACCATTTTATGAAATGATTTCCAAAATAGTTTCTACACATTCCAAGGGTTATATTTCAAGACATTAACAATTGGTGGAAAGATTTATTTGAAAATCCCACAGTGCACAGTGGTCTAAACTCTAAAAATAGTGATCGTTCTAGATTTGACTGTGAAAAAATGATTTTATGTACTCAATGTTTCCAGCAAAATTTTTTCATAGAACAAGGCCTTACTTCTGGTGTTTTTAGTTTTTCGATCAATCCACCTAGCAGTTAGATAAATGAAATATTGTTTCTGATTTTCAAAATACCAGATTGCTTCCTTCAGCAAAGTTGTGGAAAAGTTTAAAAGAAAAACAATTGCTGAATGCTACGATGTCCTATCTGTACGTTGGACACGACAAAATCGAGTTTTCTGTGGAACACACCTCCTTAAAATCGGTTTTTTGTTTATAATTTTGTCTGTAATGGTCAAAACAATGCAAAATGTTTTGAGATTTTATTCATTCAACTTAGGTACTCTCAAGACTTTATAAAATTTTTTGTTTTGACAATCATAGAAAACTGTTACCTTGTTTTTATATTGTTCTAACTTTCTAGTAGTTACTTTTACTATATGGGAACAAAATCTGTGATGGTCCTGTCCAATTTTGTGCTTCTTCGTGGTCACTTCGTATGGAATGACCCATAATTAAAAAATATAAAACATATTTTGACTAGAGTTTTACAAAGCATATGAATGATTGAATAATAAAACAATAAAACAAAGTAAGACAACAGCGAAATGAAAAATTTGGTTATAAAATAATCTCCTCACAATGATGACTCACACATATCATGAATAATGCATAACTACATAAAAATGTCTAATAAATGCAAAATTGAGGAAAACATTCGAAACAAACCGGCACCAAAATATGCTAAGTCCTAATAAAATATTGGCAACGATGAAATACAACACAGAATCAGACAAGAATTTGTGTAATAATTAGGTATAAGAAAACCATAGGAAAGCATAATGACAATTATGAGAGGAACATGAAAGCAATTGCCAAAAAAATATGCACACGAAAAAGATAGATTTAATAATTCTATTCAAATTATTAAGTGCGCAACTAAGTTTTCGCTATTTATATGGCGTCAACAGTGAGTGCAGGTCAATCTTAATACAGTAAGGTTTTTTCACGCTGTTTCTTACGCGGTTTGCTTTTCTCTATTTCTCAAAAACGGTACAAGATATTAGTTGAATCACGTTTCTCGTTTTAGACCAAAAGTAATCATAATCCGTTTTCGAAAAAAACTACAATTTTTGGAGTGAATGCTTCCAGTTTTAAATATTGCTTTTCAGCCACTAGATTGACTACTATGATAGTCAAACGAGTCAATTTTTACAAATTTGGAATGCATCCTTCGTCTAAAAGAGAACTTAGTGTATATCTAAAGCGTGATGAACCAAGCTGAGGGATGTGGTCAATAAACCGCTTTGACATGTTTGAGATTTTATTGTGGCGACATATACTTTTACTTGTGTGCAAATGTCTGATTTGTGTCAAATAGCACAGTGCAACAAAAATTTACTGTTTCTGTTACCTTGACTTTTATATATGATATTTCAAGTAGTTTGGTGTAGAAATAAATTTTCCCGAGCTTAGACCATTTTCACTTCAAGGGGCAACAATGGCGCCATTTTGAATTTTCGAGAAATCGGAAATTTTCGATATTCTTGTGACGCCATTTTGTTCTTAAGCCATATATCAAAATTCTAAGAGTTTGTCCATATATTAGCATCTTTTGACCAATCTTTAAAAAAACAGATCTCAAATCTTACATAAACTGAGCTCGAAACGCTGATTTTACGAAAACGCGGTTCTGGCATGGTTTTAGTATATTTCACAAAACTAAATAATATCGAGAATGTATAAGCCTAAATAGTAATGCGCTAATATCTAAAAATGGTAGTTAAAATCTGTCTTATATTGAGTGAAAAAGTCTCAGGAATCGATTGGTAGGTGTCTGATCTACGTAAAAAGTCAGTTATATGTCAATTTCGCCCCGATTCCCCTATAATACTAGAATAGGTTTATCTCGACGTTAGATTAACTTATTTGAAATCTGTTGAATGTAATATCAAGAATTTAAGCGATACTCGAAGATACAATAACTATTTGTCTTCGCATGATCCTTCCCGGATAGTTTAAAAGTTCCCATATAAACTGATCACATTTTGTTACGTCATTTTTGAATGAAATTCCGGATCAAAACGATATTTTCCATCAACTAACTAGACTTTAAGCTCTTTCAAACGCGACCAAGAACAATCGAATCGGTTCAGCCGATGCTGAGAAAATCGAAATATATTGGTCGTAAGAATGAAAATAAACACACATTTACATACTTCCGCACGCATACATACCTTACTCGATTTTCGAAACAGGATTATTTGGTACCTATAGCTTCGAGTATGTAAGAACTCAATGAAAAAAAAATTGTTTGGGGCAAAATTAAGTTTCTTGTCCAAAATAAATTCAAATGTTGTATGTGTGGAAAACCACACACCAGGGTAGACAACGTAAGTTTTTGAATATCTCATCAACCAAAAAAAAATTTTCCTTGGAAAAAACGTATTTTGTGTTAAATTGATGGTTTAGGAATTGTCAAGAAATTTGGCAAAATCGATCGAGAAGTTTTCGTAAAAAAAATCGAAACATAATTCATTTGTGTGGTTTTCCACACAAGGCTAGGATGAAGCAGTGGCGTAGCTATGGTTGGGTGGGCCTGGTGCGGTAACAAAAATGTGGGCCCCCAATGAAAATGACTGGGCAGTTCTTTCTTCCATGAAAGAAATTAAGACAAACAAAAAACTTAAATTTTTCTACTTATTTATTCCGTTGTCCTCAAAATCAATAATAAGGTATTTAGATACTCACTTTCCGAGCCGTTTGGCTGGCAAAATCAGAAATCACAGGTTCAAAATCAATGGAATCAGTGATTTCACGTTCGATTGATAAAAGGGTAAGGTTTGTTAATCTCAGGTTACACATCGTTGACCTCAAATAGTTCTTGATAACTTTAACTCAGAGAAACTTGATCAACTTAAACTTAGAGCCAACTGTTTTCGAGTGCATATAGTCTCGCATGAACGCAGATTATTTCCCTCGCTCTGTTTCATGTTTTCGTTGGCCACACAGCAACACAGATAGACAGCGTTTTCCAGACTTGGTAAAAGCACCGCTCCGAGCCGCTCGGTGACATCGCCACATTATAGACACCAAGCACCACGAGCGTATTATCGTCTTATGCAGAGTTGCCAATAAAATTTTCGATTTAACTGGAAAAAGGTTGAAGAAAAAACTGGAATCCAAATAAATTTAAAAAAGCAAAAAAATTATTTTAAGTTTAGTAAAGCGGGAAATGTATGTAGTTTCGCGGGAATGCGAAGATGAACGGGAATAGAAGGTGTGACTAGAATTAGAAGAAATTTTCCCTCGTCCAGACGGGACACGAACCCGCAATCTCCGTTGTCTCCGGCAAGGTGTTTTGGCCAATTAAACTACTGGGTAAGGGTAACTCTTCCTAAGACCAATGTCGAATCACCCTCTACTATTGTGTTCCCGCATCTCAGCACGCCGCGATGAAACTGCACACACTGCCCTGTGGAAGTTTATTTCTGTCAATTGAGAGAGTGGTCTCTTTACGACTCTGGACGAGGGAAAAATTTTTCTAATTCTAGTCACACCTTCTATTCCCGTTCATCTTCGCATTCCCGCGAAACTACATACATTGCCCGCTTTACTAAACTTAAAATGTAAGTCAATATGACAAAAAATGGAATTAGTTCGTAAAGTAAAAAAATTATTGTGATTGTGCTTTTCTGTTATGGGGACTGAATCCAGTGACAGTTTTTAATGAAGCAACTAAAAGAGATAACTCTTCGCAAAAAATGACTCATTTCAATCAGAACTGTTTTGTTTCGGGCTTACATTTTGTTAAAATTATGGACTGGAAAATTTCCTCTAACAGCAGCGCAATTTAAAATTACGCAATCAATCTATCTCAAAATTAAGAAAATAGAGCAAAATTTTCTTCCGTTACATCAGTGAAGTTTAAATTTCAATTATTTCTGACTTCGCTATCTTTTGGTATCTAATTCTTCTAATAATTTTTTAACTGGTACACAACAGAAAATAAACAAAAAATTTTTTCATGGTCTGGTAAAATCTATTTGTTTGGTTTTATCTCAACCATGTCATGCAGCCTTTAATTTGACCGTGTTTCGTGCAAGAAGATAGCATACTGAGAACGCTGTTAAGAATTGTCAAAGTAGTTTATCAATCTACAATATTTACGTTTTGAAAAAAATATTCATCAATCAATCGAAGCTTCAGTGAATAAAAAACTTAATAAATCTGGTGAATATCTGAAAAACTGGAAGATTTTGGGAATAAACTGTTTGACTGGATCACTTGAAAAAAAAAACTGGAGAAATCGAGTTTAAACTGGAACATTGGCAACCCTGGTCTTATGTGACATTCGTAGCAAGCACCAGCTCGGCGTTTCGTTTTGTTTTGATCCGTGACGAGATATTTTCTGTGTGATGCTTTTTTTAATTTGTTGCGCACCAAGCTGAAGACCAAAGCACCTAGCCCGATGCAAAAAGTAAGCAAAATGATTCGGGGCTACACCGTGCGCTCTATGTAACTTTAGAAAAACACCAACGAAGAGATATCCGCTCTGTGGTGCTGGTGGTATTCTTCATTCTTCGCGTGCCGAATCATCGACCGAAGCACCCAGCTCAAGTGCGTGATACCTAGCAAGCAAGAGCTCAATTTTCGTTCCGCTTCTAGTGCGGTGCGTGCTTTACCAAGTCTGGTTTTCAGGATTGCAAAAAATCGCTCCTTCGTTGCGTGTTTCGACGTTGCATCGAATGTTTTCCGCGATCGCAAAACATTCAACTTCGGCGTCAGTCGAATCACGAATCACTACGTATTCTTTGTCCGTGTGGATCACGAGAGCAGAGTGGCGAGTACAAATACATGAGGTTAAGTTCAGATGGGCAGTTAGACCGGTTCGGTGTTCGCAAGGTTTTGGGGCCCCCTTGAGTGGTGGGCCTGGTGCGGACCGCACCAACCGCATCCCCCTAGCTACGCTACTGGGATGAAGGTTAACAACGGACAAAGTTACAATCCGATTACAATGAAATTCAATAGCAACCTATGGGGCAACTAGATCTTTCATTTGAGACTAATTTTGTGAAAATCGGTTCAGCCATCTCTGAGAAAAATGAGTGAGTTTAAACCACCTCAGGATAACTTTTCTTTACATAACTTTTGAACCATATGTTCAATAATTACGAAATTTAAAAGTTAAGGGTTTTGGAGGCAGCCCAATCATTTGCATCCAGTTTTATTGAAATCGGTTGTGTGGTTTCTGAGATATTGATGTTTTGTGATTTTTACATTTTGATACTTAACCTCTAAACTAAAAATACGATTACAATGAAATTCAGTAGCAACCTATGACGCAACTAGACCTTTCATTTGCAATTAATTTCATGAAAATCGGTCCAGCCATCTTTGAGAAAAGTGAGTGAGAAAAAAAAGTTGCACATGCAAACACACACACACACACACATGCATACATACATACAGAAAATGCTCAGTTCGTCAAACTGAATCGAGTGGTATATGACATTCGGCCCTCGGAACCACTTTTATACCTTTGGTTTTTCCAGTAATTGCTATACCTTTCTAGGAGAACGGCAAAACATACTAAATTAACTCATAACTGAAATTTTCCAATCAGCAATTAAAAAGTAAATCTCACAGTGAAATGGTTGTTTCCCCAGAGTTTGAATGGCCTCCTCATTCTGACAAACAAGTCCAAAATAATGAGAACACCAGCCCCGAAATAATTGCAATTTGATTCAATAAAATTTCGCCGCTTCTCGGGAAAATCTCCAGCCCCATGCTTCCTTCCGGCCATCCGGCCATCCGGCGCTTGGGAGGAAAAAAAAACTTTTCATCCAAACGCTTCGCCAATAAAAACTTTATTGAAAACGGAAGATTAAATTTCAAACTCTCGTAGCACCTTCCCGCCCTCCTTAAGCCACACTCGTTAGCACTTCTTTGGTCCCTTCTTAAGCGGTAGGTAAACGGCGATTTGATATAATGAGAATTTAACCTCAGCTTCACCCACACCAATCCAATCGAAAGCAGTTGGAAAAGATGCGATGATAAGGTAATTGAAGATTAATCGCCTCCGAGAGCAAAACCATGACTCCCATGCCGGGTTGACTCGAATCAGCGAGAAAGTTTTTCCCTCCCTCCACACTTCTTCGCCACCACCACCGCCGCTAGGCTGCAGTCTGGAAGTAATGATCCCTCTGGAGAGCTGGTGATTTCACGGCTCATGAGCATCAATATATAAGCAGTTCGTTTTGCTCGGGGCCATAAAAACTCCCTCAGCGGAAAATTCAGACGACGAACGACGGCCGACAGGCGAATCGACCGACCGGAAAAGCGGCAAATATTCATTACGATCCCCGATAACATCAGATTAAATCAATTTCAAACTCTTGGTCCACAGCGGCGGCGGAGAAAACATCAAAGTCGGAAAAATGTCAACTGCAGACGTCGCCTGGATTGCGTTTTGCGTTTGGGTGGTTGATTTTTTTCTCTTTGTGACACCCTCCTCGATTCGGAGCGCGCAAGCACTACGGAAGGCAATCGTTTCTTTATTTGTCATGTTGTACAATCTTGATTGTTTTGGAAAACGATTCACTGATGTTGGTGGGGGTAAAAATCTGCTTTTACTCGATTCGATCCGAATCGAGAAGGAGCTTTCGGGGTTCGACCAAAAGCGAAGGGCGTGCATTTATTGCAACCGGAGCGAATGACTGCCAGAAGATCGTCAATCCTGTGAGAGGAGGGCTCAGCTTTTTTTCCCTCGGATTCGGCTTTGTCAATCTGATGGGTGGCCCAACCGTGAAGGGGGGAGAGCGAGTAATTCCATTTCGGGGGACCGATGCAGCATTTGGTGGAAGCGCTTTGTGTGCACCTAATAGCTTTTCCACTTTTTCTTCCACGTCGTTGCTAATTGATTATGCACTCATGTCTGAAGCTGGGATTGAGGCTGCAGCTTTGGCTCTGGTTGCACAGCATAAAAAGAGAGGTGAGCGATGGAATGTGGATCTGGTAGAATGGAATTCGGATTTCATGCAACGATGATTCGGTTGATGAAGTAGCTTTAGCCAGAGCCAGAGTTGGATCGATCGAATTTGATTGAAAAATAAAAATATATTGGAAAGGTGTAAATCAGTTGTTTCAGGAGTTGTTTCTGACTTACGCGTTCTTCACAATGTTGGAAATGATAGGTTTGAATGCAGTGTGCAGCTAAATACAATATTCTGTGTTTACTTCACAGTTGTTTGCATTATGGTAGTAATGATATGTATGAGAAAAAATAGTCGAATAAGTAAAATTGTAACATCAAGTACGTGTTTTTTAAGTGCGATTCAGCTGAAATTTTGCAAGGGATTTTTTCCCAGAAGACGCAGCTTTTGAGCCCTAATCCATTGGAAATGGTTTATCAGTTCGTTATCAATTGTTTAGCGATACCCATCGCATTATTATTACATTTTGAAATTGAAAAGCAAAGCCTTGTTGCGCCATTCCGATTTGGAATTCGGCCTTCCGTTTATTTATACACAGACTTCGCAGCCGACTGTTTAGTGTACAGGACAATTGCGGGACTAGCACTACAATCCTACTGACACTAACAGCACAGACCAGCATACATAACACTTCGAACAAATTTTCAATAAAATCATGGTTAGGAGGACGATACCAGTACTTTACGTTAGTAACACCAGCACCATCTGCTGCCGTGTTCGCGCTGCGTCATGTATTTCGACATCAGCGCTAGCGTTACGGCATGTGTCAAATGGGAAACCACAAAATATGTATGAGATTGCATGATAGCGCCCCAAGCGGCGTTGTCGCGCGAAGACTGTTATTGGATTGGGAATTTGAAATGATCTTTTTTTGTGACGATGGAGATATTTTGCAGTGTTACGTCTGTGCTAACAGTCACTCCTGAGCCGAACTCGAACTCACGACGACTGGCTTGTTATACCAGCATCGTTCCTCGAGACTAATTGGGAGATTTAGTAACATGAGCACCCTCTAGGAATCTAATAAGCTCAAAGGTTTATTGGTCTAGGAGACTGACATAAAAACTTGCTCTCGGCCATAGCGTGATTAAATCTTCTTCGAATCATTCTACATATCAATTGTTCCCTTACTCTCCACTACACTTTAAACTTAACTAGCATTGACTGCAAATGTTCATTCATCAGTATAAGTATGTAGGTGTGCTCCCCGCTCGTTCTAACAACCAGTAATCACTTCTTCCGACGCATTCCGAGCAACCTCCGTCGGTAGGACCTTGTCAAAACAGAACAACAGCACGGAATTAATCCAACCCGAGGCAATCCCATGATTGAAATGATACGAACGGAAAACCAAACTAGCGTACGTCCATCGGATCAACAACGTTGCCATGTGTGTATTTGTGTTTGTACTAGCTTCCGTTTGCCAAGCGGAATCTGTTTCGGATATCTGTCCGTGATATAACAACTTAATCCTGTTCTACGGAGTTTTCAACCTCATCGCCAGACCAACGCCCATCTGTTTATCAATCCCATTTCCATAGCTTTTCCACTTTTGGCATTCAGATATTCAAAACAGAACATTTGGAGAATCGAGCTTAACATCCCAATCTGGCCAGTCTTTTCTCTGGTAATTCTGTTGAAGGGGGCCCATAAAATGTCTCACTTTTACGGCCCGCCAAACAGAACATTGAATTGTGTGGTGACAGTAAAATAGCAACTCTTTCTAAAGTGTCGTGCTGCAACACATTCTTTGCCTCTCTTGGTAGGCACCAGTGCACTGAGCCTGTGCGAGGGGAGCCAGGAAAACGACACTTCTGCCGCTGTCACCTTCTGCTGGATGCAATTACTCATAAACAGACGTCGATTCTGCCGTTCGGTTAGGGTGTGAAGGGGAAAGATGCAGTGATTTCTTCGTAAGCTGATTTGTGTTTATCCTAGGTGAGAATGATTAGCTATTTTCTCTGAAAATAAAAGCTTAAATATTCTAACTATCTGTCTAACTGTAATCAGAGTAGTTTATAATACTGACATTAGTATGATTCCAAAAATGTTTTTCACATTACCTGACTCTAATAAGTAGTAACTGTGGTTAAGAAAGCGGGTTCAACAAGCACATTATTTATGCGGATGTTAGATGGGAAATAAATAACCCTCCCAGCTGGTCTCGCACGATGGTGGCCTAACAAGCCAGTCGTCGTAGGTTCGAGTCTCGACTCGAGCGAGACTGTTAGTGTCAGTAGGATCGTAGCGCTAGACGCGCAATTGTCCTGTATACTTAACAGTTGGCTGCATAGTCTGTGTAAAATGAACAGAAAGTCGAGTTCCGAATCGGAATGTAGCACCAAGAAAAAAAACCTAAGTTAATCCACCTAGCGGTCAGACTCAGCTTTTTTCATTCAAACCTATTATATCTAAAATTAGATTTATAATCCGTTTGCAGAAGAAATCAATAGGGACTTATGGGGCAACAAGACCTTCCATATGACACTGATTTTATGAGAATCGGTGCAGCCATCTCTGAGAAAATTGAGTGAGATTAAATAGTCTCCAGAGCACGTTTCTTTCCATAACTTTTAAACCACATGTTCAATCTTCATAAAATTCGAAAGTTAAGGGTTTTTTAGGTAGCCCGTTCATTTAAAATCAATTTTGTTCAAATCGGTTGTGTGGTTTCTGAGATATTGATGTTTCGTGATTTTTACATTTTGATACATAACCTCTAAACTAGAAATCATATTACAATAAAATTCAATAGGGTCTTATGTGGCAACTAGACCTTTCATTTGCAATTATTTACATTGAAATCGGTTCAGCCATTTTTGAGAAAATCGAGTGAGATTATGAGAGCGTTACACACACACATACAGAAAATGCTCAGCTCGTCAAACTGAGTTGAGGGATATACGACATTTGGCCCTTTTGAAAAAGTGGAATGATTGAAATGACTTTAAAAAAAGTGAAATGATAGAAATGACTTTTAATTTCAACTTCAATCCCGAGCAAGGCCGCAAACATTGAAATAGTACAATATCAAATTGAAATGATGTTGAGGCCACATATTTTGATTGTAGCTATAGTTTTAAACAGTCTGCGGGTTACGTTTCTTTCTATAACTTTCAAACCACGTGTTCAAACATTATGAAATTCATTGTTTAAGGGTTCAAACGCTCATTAATTTGAATTCAACTATGTTCATAGCTTTTGAGATATAAAAGCGATTTTCACATTCTGACGCAGCGCCAAAACTAAAAGTTTTATTACAATGAAATTCAAAAGCAACATAAGCAGCAAATAGACCCTTCATTTGACACCAAGATAGAAAGAATCAGTCAGACCATCTCTGAGAAAAGTGAGTGCGAAAAAAAGGTGCACATACAGACGTACACACCCACACACAAACATATACACTTATACATGCATACATGCAGAAAATGCTCGATTTGTCGAATTGAGTCGAGTAGTATATGATATTCAGCCTTTTTTCTACCAGGATCACTTTTCTACCTTTTAATTAGCCAGTGATCGTTAGGAGAAAGTCAATATGTTTACTTTCATTATGTGATTTCACATTTTTATGAACAACGGACAAAGTTACAATCCGATTACAATGAAATTCAATAGCAACCTATGGGGCAACTAGACCTTTCATTTGACACTAATTATGTGGAAATCGGTTCAGCCATCTCTGAGAAAAATGAGTGAGTTTAAACAACCTCAGGATAACTTTTCTTTACATAGCTTTTGAACCATATGTTCAATCATAACGAAATTTAAAAGTTAAGGGTTCTGGAGACAGCCCAATCATTTGAAACCAGATTTATTGAAATCGGTTATGTGGTTTCTCAGATATTGATGTTTCGTGATTTTTACATTTTGATACTTAACCTCTAAACTAAAAATCCGATTACAATGAAATTCAATAGCAACCTATGCCGCAACTAGACCTTTCATTTGCAATTAATTTTATGAAAATCGGTCCAGCCATTTCTGAGAAAATCGAGTGAGAAAAAAAAAGTTGCACATACACACACACATACACACATACACACATACATACATACATACAGAAAATGCTCAGTTCGTCGAAAGAGGTCGAGTGGTATATGACATTCGGCCATTGGGACCACTTTTACACCTTTGGTTTTTCCAGTGATTGCTATACCTTTCTAGGAGAAAGGCAAAAAGATGGGAAATCCGTGAGATGATAAAAAATAAAAATATTGGAATATTTTAGGGGATAATGACACACAGCTAGAACTGGAACAAGAAATAGTAAACTGATAGCTGAGTTCTAGATTGCGATAAGAACTGGACAACTTCAGATCTTCCTGATTTGCCTCCAGGATGCACAAAGTCATTGTTCTGGGATGACACAAGCATTTCCGTAAAAGGAAAAAGCCTTCGTGTCATATGCAGTCAATTGCAGAAAAGTTTAAATATATTTTCTTCCTACTTGCAAAAGTGGAAAATCTCTCCCAATGCTTCTAAAACTCAAATGATAATTTTTCCTCATAAGACTAGGGCTTCTTTCCTCAAGCCAAACAATAATCACGTTGTCAAGATGAATGGGGTTATTTTAAGTTGGTCTGACAAGATTAAGTACTTGGGACTAATTTACGATAAAAAACTTATTTTCAAAGAGCACATTGATAGTATACAAGCCATGTGCATCAAATATACGAGATGTTTATATCCTCTCATTAACAGTAATTCTAAACTTTGTTTAAAGAACAAACTTTTGATTTACAAACAAATTTTTAGACCAGCAATGCTCTATGCAGTACCGATCTGGTCAAGTTGCTGTTCAACAAGGAAGAAAACGCTCCAAAGGATTCAGAATAAAATTCTGAAAATGATTTTGAAGCGTCCTCCTTGGTTTGGTACACTCGAATTACATAGACTTACTGGTGTTGAACCATTAGAAGCTATGTCAAATAAAATTATTAACAATTTGCGACAAAAATCGTTGCAACCATCAATTGCTACGATAAGCTCTCTTTATTGCCAATAAGTTAGCAATTAAGTAAGTTGTAAGTTTACTTCCCCTTTTCTGACAAGTAGGTTTAAATCCCTACGAATAATAAGTCGCAATTGCGAAAGCAAACAAATCCTAACAATTTAAATTACAAATTTCTAACAGTGTTGAGAAGTCACCATTTGTGATTGGACACACATACTCATTATTTACTAATATTTATCAAAAATACTTAAGCTACTAACAAATCCTCCTCTTAAAAAAAAATAAATAACTGGACAAATTTTCTTCAAACTGTTCCTAGGTCATGAATATGCTACAGGATGCTGTTTTCTGTTTTGGAATAACTTTCACTCGAAAAATGCATCCGATACTTTTCGATTACAGTCTAAGAGAGAAAAAAGAAAAGAAAATCAATGATAGTTTTGATGAGACGGAGTTTCACCTTAAGGCTTAGAGTTCTACGATTAGCAACGTTGTTGTCGTTGTCGGCTGCGAAGCCTAGATGCATATGAACCTTCGTGATTGGTGATGGTGATGGTGCCGCTTCTCTGCACACCTGTCCTTCGTATAGCATCTTCCTTACTTCAGATCATCCATTGTCACAAACGCGTACAAAAGTACCGTGAGGCGCCCTAATTCTGTGCGGCTCTTTATTCTGCGCACTTAGTAGCAAAATGTTTTTTTTTTATTCTCGCTTATTTTCCGTCGGTCTATTTCCGCCACTGTTGTGGCCAATTACCGACGCCCAGGGAGGCGACTCCACACCCAGGTCCCTAACTCACGACCCGTTTATTAACGGACCGGCGCCAACGGCTTTACTTCCTCATGCGATGGAAGGCATGATCCCAGAGATTTTTCGCCTCGGAAAATCTCCCGGTGTCGGCTAGGATTGAATATAGACCAGTTGGGTTGGTTGTGAGTGGATCACGCCACCTCACAACCATCGACACCTATGTCGGCGGTGGGATTCGAACCCAGGCGTCAAGCGTGGTTGGCGGAGACGTTGCCAACCACGCTAGGCCCCCGCCCGTCCTAGTAGCAAAATTTTAATGCTGTTTAGTAAAAAGGGAAACATAAGCAGAAAGTTAACAGTTAATATATAGGAAATCAGTTCCAAACATTATTTTTGAGAATCTGCTTTTAATTGATATATTATTAACATTTCAATACGTTATTTATGGACGACCCCTCGAATTAAACTGCCAGGGCTCTTTATATAAGAGTTTTTTCTAGGCTGATCAGACCCTTTTAGATTGAGACGTCACTAGGCTTCACTCACACAAAAAATATATGTACGTACACGAGAAAGTGTTGCCAAATTTCATATATTTGATATTTGAAGTTATTTTTAGTTTAAAATTGTTATTTCAAATATAACACCTTTTCATCGCTTTTTTTTTATAAACAAAGTATAAGCACATGGTTTATAGCTGAAAAGTTATTTTAAAATAGTTATATTTTGGCAATGATTTTAGAACAAAACATGTGAAAAATTCAACAGTTCAAGATGCTAATTTTACCAATTATTAATCTGGCAGCACTATTACCGACACCGTTGTTTTGATCGAAGAAAATTTCAGTGGCAAATAGGAGCAATTTTGCAACATTGATTACAATGATTTTATTAATTATATACAATAATTTAAGTCACGATATACGATATTAGCATATTTTTACTACACAGTGAAAATGGTGTGTTTATTTGTACTGCTTCGAGGAAATATTTTCATATTTTTTAAATCGGAAAAAATAAGTTCAGCTCTAAGGTGAGTTGAGAGATTCTCTTCGTCGTACGAAATAAGGAACTGGTTGTTAGCGTGATGACTCATAAACTTATTCGAAAACGAGTTTGAAATTAGACTTTGAATATTTCTACCAATTACGCATTGTAAATGCGTAATTGGTAGAAATAAAATAGTAGGAGGGTGGTATTCAAGACACGACCGCATGTCGTTGACTACCGAATGGAATATAAGCCATTAAAACAAATAGTAGAGGGAAATGCAACGCTTCTTTTACAAAACTTCAAGGCACCAAATGGTGCCAGTTGCCGATTATTCTTGTTTACTGGTTATTCCGTCCAGAATTCCAGCCATTTTAGTATTTTGCAGTAGCCACCAGCATTACGGGTGAAACCGGCACGAGATGATCGGTACTATTTTGTTTTTCCTCCTTTCAGCCGCTAACACCTAGCGTACGTATGTAACCGGTACGGTTTAGTAATAAAACTGATGGGGTGAAATGTTCGAGCGATACGTTTTATACCAAGGCTTCGTCAGATAATAAGAAAGAAGGAGGGGCTACATAGATGATGAAATGGTAGAGACAAATTGTCGGCTTCGTGCAACACTGGCACAACTCAAAATTTTGCATTTTTGAGTTTTTGATGGCAAACGATGCCAAATACTGTTAAGTTTCATCAGTTGAGTTGTGCCAGTGTTGCACGAAACCGACGAAATGTTTCTTGAAAGCTGCGCCGGCCACTGTCGTAATATTAACACCAACACAAACATGCATTTTTGCAAGTTTTTTTCCGCGAGCAACAGCATTTGGTAAAACAGAAAATTAAATTTGCTGCTTCTGTAACAAAATTTCGAGGCACCAAAAGGTACCAGTTGCCGATTATTCTCGGTTACTGGTTATTCCGTCCAGAATTCCAGCCATTTTAGAATTTTGCAGTGCCATTTATTACTAACAGCCACCAGTATAACGGGTGAAACCGGCACGAGATGACTGGTACTCTTGTCTTTCCTCCTTTCAGCTGCTAACACCTAGCGTCCACATGTCACTGGTGCGGTTTTGGAATCAAAATGATGGGGCGCCGGCCGCTGTCGTAAAATTAACACCAACAAAAAGATGCATATTTGCAAGGGTTTATCTGCTAGCAGCAGCATTTTGTAGAACAGAAAATTCAATTTGCCGCTTCTATTACACAATTTCGAGGCACCAAAAGGTGCCAGTTGCCGAATATATTCTTGTTTTCTGGTTAGTCCGTCCAGAATTCCAGCCATTTAAGTGTTTTGCAGTAGCCATTTACTACTAAAAGCCACCAGCATTACGGGTGAAACCGGCACGAGATGACCGGTACTCTTTTGTCTTTCCTCCTTTCAGCTGCTATCATCTAGCGTCCGCATGTCACTGGTGCGGTTTTGGAATTGGAATGATGGGGCGCCGGCCGCTACCGTAAAATTAACACCAACAAAAAGATGCATATTTGCAAGGATTTTTCCGCTAGCAGCAGCATAAACATCGGAAAGTGACAACAACAATAACAACAAAGTCAGATCGATTGTATCCGTTAGTGTCGACTGTGCTTGGGAAGAGAGGTTGTGATTGGCTGCGCGGTATGATTTAGACAATCGATATTGATTACCAATTTTTCAATCGTGTATCTAAAAAAAGAGTTTGTTTTTGTTACATAAATTTAACCGTAAAAGAATTTCTGATCGATTGATGCCAAAACCTCGAAAACCTGATTATAGATGACTGCAAAATTAACGCTCAAAACCTGACCACTTTTCCCTGGTTTTCCCTGGTTGAATTACTAGATTTTCAAATTCAGGGGACTAACTTCGATATAGACGTTAGTCAACGTCAAAAAAATTGCTTATAAATAATAGTATCGAAATAGTTGTCCGTATGAAAAGGAGAACGTGAAATGATAAATATTTTCTATATTTTCTGTTGTGTAAGACGAAAATTGGCGACTAAGACCAAGTGGCGATCTACCCTACAGCACTTCTGAAAACATTCGGTCCTTTTTAGCACAGTTACTACGATAACACTCGAAAATGACGTTTCGATCTGCATGCTGTGGAAATACTTTTGTTGTAGCTGTGGGGCGCATCAAAAGCTGTTAGTTTTTGACAGCAATTTTCAAGGAACAAAGCTGGCTATGATAGTACTCAAATTAGCTATGTATTAGTGAAAATTAGAAATATTCAGAGGAAGCGATGAGAGGTGAAAATGCTGTAAGCCAAACGGACAAAAAAGGTAACACCACATTAAAGGGTATTGTAATCAGGTACAAAAAGGAATGTGTTTGTTTTTTACGATTTCCTATTTTTATTGCTGAATAATGAATTACAAATGCTCCTAAATTGCATTTCTCAAGTGCTACATGATCAATTATGAACCGGAGGATGCATGATCAATTATGATGAGGATGCATAAAATTAAACATTAGCAAAAAAATTAACACCTCCACTGTTATTACCAAATTTTGCGATGCACTCTGGGTTTTTGTTGTCACCACTGATTAAACGAGTCGAATGAAAAAATCTGTCAGCACTACATTATGATAATGGATCTACCACCTCTGACATACGAAACTCAGCTGCCAAATACATTTTTTTTCAAAGCTCATCTCTCTCTCGTAGCGAAAATTAGTGTCGAAAAATTTGAATAGGACAAGCGCCAAAAATTTTTTAGTAACTTTTCGGTTAGGTACTTGTGATTAGGATAATTTTACAACTGATTTAAACGGCTCTAAAGAATTTTTAAACTTCTTTCAACTTTATCTTTTGTTTGACAACGTTTGAACAATAGGAATCATTTATCAACCTGAGGAAAGACTTAGTAATCTTTTCAATGTATTGTAAATTCTAAAAAAATATTGTTACTGGTGAAGAGCATTCATCCTAAAAATAGTAGGTTTTGAACACTAGTTACTTTTGTTCACATTGCCGTGACAAATCCGAAATCATTGTTGTTGCAACAGCTTGTTCAATATAATAAACAATCGAAACGTAATAAAAGATGCACATACACACAAAACGTTTCACATCTTAAGGCAATAATATGCTGCACGCGACCACTCAAGCCACTGGGCCAGCAAATCCTCTCCGCAGAACGAAAAGAAAAAGCCGACACACGCAAATCCGCACCCTGCTGTGTGCGTGCTAACAAGCGGCTTATTCTTATACGGCACTGTGCGGCGGCTGAGGTGCATATCATCTCACACCCTGTTTCGCATTCACCAATTCGAGAAGAATGATAATAATGCCAAACATATTTATTTGGCAGCGTTCTCCGTCAGCGTGGCTTACGTTGAAGGATGCGGTTTAACGCCCTGGGGTTGACTTTCCACCCTTCCATCCTGCGGGCGGACGAGTTCGAGTCGGGGGTGGATTTACAGTTCACATTCAACAACATTCCCCTGCCGTTTCCTATCACCAGAGCATGTTTATTTATTTGTTTGCGAATGTAAATTAATGATCGTTGAGGGATTTGCTTTCATAGACGACGACGGCGGAGAAAGATGTTCTTTGTCGATTGGATTAGAGCTGATTAGATGATAAGGATAAGCACCTACAGAAGAGCCCTCGAGTGGAACCACAGCTGGAAAATCTCGGTGGGAAAATTTGGTTTCGGTAGGATAGGTTTGACAGAACAATTTATTAGTGTCGTTTCTATTGGAACAGTTTAAAAAATGATCTTTAAAAACTGCACCCAATTGATGATACGCCTAGCAGCGACGGCACCGATCGTAACATGATTCGGGCTTATAAATTGCCGCTTCGAATGACACAAACAGTTCACATCCTTGCCAGAAGTCGGATGGAAACAATTTGCCCGGCCGTTCCCACAAATAATTGTCGCACGCGTGGCATTGCCGTGTCTGGCACTGACACCCCATTTGTTCAAAATGCATCATCGCAGTTTCGCTTTAAATTATAGCCCAAAAAGTCGTTCCTGTTCTTTGAAGCTTCAGGCTAGGCTGTGCACAGAACCGTCGACGACAATTGGCAACAAGCATAAATACACACACACAGGGCTGCCGATCCGGAGACGTTATCGTGGCGTACGGTGTGGCATGGAGGAACTTTCAGTTTCTCTCTCATGAAATTTGAAACCGAGAGTGTTTAGTTTGTTGCGATGATGATACTTGTACCGTCGCTTGGAGGTATGGCAATGAAAAGGTACTCACACCGTCGCCGGCCAAGCGAAAACCGAAAGTAAGAGCCCAAGTGAAGTTGACACTGAAACGGAAAGTGTAGATTCCTGCTGGTTTTTGTTGTTTTTTTTTATTCATAATATTTAGCACTTGTGTATCGCAGGGTGGACTAGGTGAAGATACTTTGCACAACGTTCTGCTTGTTTATTGTGTACATTCAACACCAGTAGCGAATGTTGGAAACCTTTGCTGCACCCTCAAATCATACCAGTTTTTCAACCGGGGTGCAAATATTTTTATAGTTTGTTTGTATTTCTTATAATTATCAGGTTATGATTATAGCTCTACAATTTCATTTAAAAAAATATGTTTGATTGATTACGTTGATGCAAGTTAAATGTTTTTTACACATTTTGAATTTATAGCCACCAATTTGTTTGATTTGAGATAATAATTTTAGACTTACGAGGACAAATTATCAGTTTCAGAAGCAGGCAGGTACTTTCCGCTTTTGTAGTCAAGAAAAGCAAACCTATTGAATGAATAATTTTAATTTAGAAAAATGAGACTAAAAATTTTACATATATTTATTTATGACTGATTGATTTTTACTTCGTGATTGATCCGGATCAGTTAAACTGCACGGTAAATCAATTCAGTGAGATGCAAAATATTTTACTAGCCCATGTGGACACAATTTAAAACAACATACCATTGGAAAGCTGTTGGGGCCACGCACAAATGTGTGCGATTTACCAGAAAAAAAACACAATAGTTATTATATTTTTATTTTTGTACCGAGTCATACTAACAAACAATAAGAATGCTGTTGGAGCCATGTCCAAGTGTGTGTGGTTTATCTAGCTTATCTATAATATAAAAAAAAACATATTAAATTTCACAACTTAAAACCGGTTTAAGCCAACAGTAAAGATGCTGCTGGGGCAAAAGATGTAACCCTGCTTCAGGTAACAAGTAGGAAAATTATTCTCAAAGCAGCTCGAATATTCTTCTTAGCTTTTGTTTTTGTGGGGTTGACGATAGAAAAATGAACTAAATGGAGAAATAGAATACAAAAAATCTTTCAACATCCTATTTCTCCAGTTGATTCATTTTTCTATCTATGAAAATTCCTACACGAACGAATAGAATAGTTTTTCAGTGACACTAAGAACAATATCTGCAACAACAGTGACGTTTTTAATTTGAACATATACAGTAACATGACAACAAAACGTAGAGCTATTGTAAGTAACGCAATAAGTATAACTTAAAGGCAAATCCACCCCTTCATACGTACACTATATCTCAGACATAAAGACAAAATAAATTGTCGAAATGTTGGAGAAGAAGTAGCGACACTTTCGTTTTCCAACTGCTTGCTGACTGATGAGCCGCAAATCCCAAATACATTGAAGATATCTAAAAAAAATTCGTCACATTAAATTCAAATGAACCGTGCAAATCATGATGCTTACACAATTAAGAAATAATACATCCATAGTAGATATTCAAAGCTGAAAATGTGGGCTTTCTCAAGCAAAAGTGTGAAACAATTTGGATTTTGTCTGAGGAGTGCAAAACTGCCCAACGCTGATAACGCTCCAATCTATTTGTTGAAGCCACATTTTCCTACCTTTTGCATATCACTGCGCATACGAGACAACGAGGTACTCTAGAAAACAATATCAGAATTGAAAAGGCATCGCTATCCATCCAAACTGCTAGTCATGAGATCACAAAAAAGACAAACAAAATAAAAACACACCACATGCCCCTAAACACTCACTCTTTAATACACACCTCCCGATTCGCACTGTAATTGATCGAGTTAGAAAATACCAAAATCGGCCTCTCCAAAGCTGCGGTTGCAAGCAGTACAAATGACATCGGCATAGAGCAGAAAAAATTGGTCCATCTATTGCAGAGATAATCGAAATTCATTTATCACTAACTGCCATAGTCGCAAATTTAATGTACAAACACACATACTAACGCACATACAGACAATTACTCGGTTTTCGGAACGCGGTTAATTGGTGACATAGCATACGCTAGCCCTTATTAAAACAATGCAAAATTAAATTACTTTTGGTGCGAAATAAATTGTCAGACATATTACCATATGTTCTGATCTCATCGAATTAATTCGAATGGTATGCAAAATTCGCCCCTCCGTGTCTCAAAGTGCAAGTCAAATTTTCGAGCGGCTTCGGAAGAATAAAACCCAAATTATTCTACCTAGTGGTCAAACCAAGCCTTTCTCATTCGAACTTATTATTTGTTAAAACAGATTTACACTAATACTTCAATTTCCAGTAAAAAATACCCCTTGATAATATTTGCTGGATTAATTTCTCTGTCTGAATAACAATTTTTTGGTAGCCAACAGTGAAACTATACCGAACATTCAAACAAATATGAACATAACATGAAATTAAAATGTTTCAAATATATGACGTGAAATTGTTTTTGATCGTGGTATAATAGAAACGTCACTGTACTCATATTTAGGTTGGGCTCGAAAATATATAATTCGATAAAATATCATTCTAGATTCGATTATTTATAGTAGGATTTTTTCTATATAAAATATGACTTTTTTCACAACTTTTGAACCACGTGTTCAATCATAATAATTCACATGTCACCCTTAACTAGCGTGTTCATCCGATATCAATATTGTTCAAATTGGTTGGGTAGTTTTCTGAGATAATGATGTTTTGTGATTTTCACATTTTGATACATCACAGACGAAGTTACAGTCCGATTGCAGTAAAATTCCATAGTGTGTCATGAAACAGCTAGACCTTTCATTTGACACTAATTTTGTAGAAACCGGTTCAGCCATCTCTGAGAAAAGCGAGTGAGTTTTAGTTGTCTTGGGAATATTGTTTTTTTCAAAGCTGGATTTCACGTTTTTAAACATAACAGGCAAAGTAAAAGTCCGATTGTAAAAAAAAAACATTAAGGTCTCATGGAGCAACTAGACTTTCCATATAACACTGATTTCATGAAAATCGGTTCAGCCATCTCTGAGAAACATTAGTGAGAGTAAATAGTCTCCAGAACACCTTACTGTTCACAACTTTCAAACCACATGTCCAATAAAAAATAATTATAAAATTCAAAAGTTGAGGGTTTTTTAAACAGCCTATCCATTTCAAACCAATTTTGTTAAATCGGATCGGCTGTTTCTGAGATAATGAACTTTCGTGATTTTCACATTTTGATAAATAATCTTCAACCTAAAAATCCGATCACAATAAAAGTTAATAGAGTTTTATATGGCAACTAGTCCTCTCATTTGAGAATAATTCTATGAAAATCGGGCCAGCCATCTCTAAGAAAATCGAATGAGATTGAAAAGTTTCACATACACACACACTCACACACACACACACACACACACACACACACACACACAAACACACAAACACACACACACACACGCACACACACACACACACACACACACACACACACACACACACACACACACACACACACACACACCGCTCCTAAGCGCGATCGCTATGGAGTCCCAACTGGCGCTATTGAATGCATTCTTCACGTCAAGCGTGACGATTGCGCAATAGCGAATGCCCCAACTCTTACGCTGGAGTGCTACCTCTGCCGTCTTGGTGACAGAGAGAATAGCATCCAGCGTGGATCTACCTTTCCGGAAGCCGAACTGGTTACTTGCCAGACCGTTTACACCCTCTGTGTACTTCACCAGTCTGTTGAGGATAATTCTCTCAAGCACCTTGCCCGTAGTGTCCAGCAGACAGATAGGTATGTATGCCGATGGGTCCCCTGGCGGTTTCCTAGCCTTCGGCAACAGCACCAATCTCTGTCGCTTCCACCTGTCCGGAAAGAGGCAGTCATCCAGGCACTTCTGCATGACTGCTCGAAATAGATCGGGGAGCACTTTCATGGCCGTCCTGATGGCCAAGTTCGGGATTCCATCCGGTCCCGCTGCCTTGCTCACCTTTAGGGCGTTGGCGAGCACGATGAGTTCCTCATTAGTAACCCTTACCTCCTCCACAACCTCGGCACGGCTGCCGTCTCTCACGGATTGGATGCCCGGCAGGTTGGCCGAACATCCCTGGTCTGTGTCTGAGATACTGGAACGTCGGACGTGAGACTCAGCAACCGGAGGCCAAGGATTTGGCTCGTGGCGTGGAAAGAGTCCCTCGATGATACGCTCCAGCATCGCTGGTGATCGCTCTACAGGCGCCCCACGGATTCGTATTGGCACTCGCACATAGCCTATCGAAGCAGGCCCTTTTGCTCGCCTTTATCGCACTTTTAAGCGCCGATCTTGCAGATCCGAATACTACACGGCGCTCTACCCTCTGTGCATCGGTACGTGCACGTTGCAACATCCGTCTTGCACGGAGGCACGCGCTACGAAGGTCCGCTATCGCGTCGGTCCACCAGTATACCGGTGACTTACCATTCCTAGGTTGGCGGGTCCTAGGCATGGTGGCGTCGCACGCCCGCGATAATGTGGCAACTAATTGGTCAGCACTCGGGCGGAGCCAACTGCCCCCCTCGCGCTCTCTTCTCATTGCTTTCGCAAATACCTCGGCGTCGAAATGCGATGTCTTCCACCCGCGGACGGTCGGAGTATTGGCTCTACCCGTCGCCTGCCGCCTCACGTTATGGACTACGCTATAGCAGACCGACTGGTGGTCACTATAGGTGTAGCCATCGTCTACCCTCCAGTTCACGATCAGTCCTGGGCTGGAGAACGTCACGTCGATAATCGACTCCGCACCATTTCTGCTGAATGTACACTTGGTTCCAACGTTGGCCAGATCTAGGTTGAGCTTTGCCAAAGCTTCCAACAAGATCTGACCACTCCGGTTCGTGCGGCGGCTTCCCCACTCAACAGCCCAAGCGTTGAAGTCGCCCGCCACTACTATTTCGAACCTTTCGATAGACCAACGCGGCGGAGCATAACAACTGCAGTAGAACACTCCGTCCACCTTGGCAACCGCGTATCCTTCATTTGAGGTTGACACAACCTCCTGAACCGAGAACTTGCTGGTCGTGCATATGGCCGCCGTACTGGACTTATCTGCAACCCAATTACCGTTTCCGGGAGGAATGCAGTAGGGGTCCGATACGGTTGCGATGTCCGACCGCGACTTAGACGCTGCTTGGTATAGCAGCTGCTGTGCCGCATAGCAATGGTTCAGGTTCAATTGTGTCACTCTCACGCCCGTGGTTTCGTGGCCGCCTTACCGGCTGGGCACCGTGGGCCTCCCATAAAGTGCTTGGCGTCCCGTTTTCCAGTACATACCAAGCACTTGGGAGGCTCCCCGCAGTCTTTAGCTTTATGGCCAGCACCACCACAACGCCTACATAACTGGCTCCTATCGGGCCCCTTGCAGGTCCAGGACTTGTGTCCTCCCTCGAAACACCTGAAGCAAACGTCCGGCTGCTGGAGTATGCTCAGGGGACATACTGACCAGCCAACCTTAAGTTTGGCTGTCTTCAGGGCCAGAGTTGCATCGGCCGATGCAAGCCGGAAAGTGGCCACCTGGGTCCCCGCTGGACCCTTACGGAGGCGAATTACCTCAGTGGCTACTTCCACTCCGCACTTCTCCTTGAGGGCCTGTGCAATATCGCACCTCTCGGTGATTTCATCCAGGTTTTTGAGCTGGAGAGTCACCTCTGAGGTGAGTGCCCGAAATTGCACATCTTTCCCGAGGACCTGCTCGGCTATCGTCTTGTAGGCAGCGCCCTTGTTTTTAGCATCCTTACGGAGCTCAAGGATCATCTCGCCGGTGCGAGAACGACGGATGGTCCGCACATCCGCTCCCAGATCCTTGAGCTGGGTTTCGCCTCTCATTTTCTTCAAGACCTCGGAGTACTTGGACCCATCCGTCTTGAGTATGAGGGCGTCGCCCCTGCTTCGCGCCTTCTTTCCCATTTTTTGACGATTTGTCGCCTTCTCGTCGTTGCGCTTGCTGTCTTTTTGGCACTTCCTTCCTCCCACGGTAACCCAAGGGTTTCCCGTAGCTGCCACTTCGGCAGACTTTTCGGCGGACTTGGAAGCCGTCGGTGTGCTGTCTCGCGGGCTTAGCACAACCAACCGTTTCTTGCTGTTCTCGGGGGCTTCCCCCGGAGACTGCCTTGCTCTTTTTGCGGCTGACCCGGAGGCGCAAACCGCTGCAAACGTGCAGGTGTCCGTTTGGACCGACTTCGTCGCCCTTCCGGTCACCTCCGTTGCATTCTTCTCTGCGGCCACCGCTCTTGCCTTGAGCTCGGCGTGCTCCTTCTTCGCAGCATCGACGGAGGACCGAAGCATGTAGAGAGCCTGCTTCAGGTACTTCGTCGTGTTGGTGCGACTTTTCGCAAACTCGATTATGGCATCGAGCTGCTCCGACAGCGCTACTACCTTCGGTAGCGTGTCTCGCTGTCTTCCGACCGCCTTTATCAACAGTGGACCAGCCACTGCGATGTCTTGCGTCGATCCGGTAGGCGTACTGCCTTTGCCGTCTTCGCAGGCGTCCTTTACTGCATCCATCTCCGCCTTTCTCGGCGGAGACCTCTGGATGCCTCCTCGTGCAAACGGGTTTTTCAACCCATCTGCGCCCATTTGTTGATTATTTTCAGTTGAATCCATTTTTGTTTAGTGGGTCCCCCTTCCAGCCGCTATCCTTATCCATACTGGAGTGGTCGCCTATCTGGTTCCATGGTAGTCTATGCCGAAGCAGTGAGGCCATGGCTAGGGGCGGCTGCTATAGCGCCTTATGAGCAACTATGACACCCCCGACCGGCGCAAGTCAGGAAAGGACATCTGATCCCACTCCTGCCCGGTTCCCACCGGGCAATGAATTTGGAACGTACTGGAAGGCCTGCCAGGTTTTACGGGACGGAGACCCCTGCACCGGTTGTTGTCTCGTCGTTTCAAGCCGTTGTCACACGACCTTACTAAGGGAGCTCGGCGCAGGTGCCAGCCCAGAATCGTGGTACGAAAACAAAATCCGACTCTTATCATATGACGTTGCGACCAGTTGCCGTAATTGGGAACTTACTGGCATCAATCCCAATGGGCGAATTAGTGCATTTGGGTGGTGGGAGCGGCACTATTCGCTCCGTCAGAGCTGCTTCCGGATAATGTGGCTTTTGCGAGAATTCGGCGGCCAAATGCCTGAGTCTCACCACAACCTAGGCTAGCTCTCGCTGATGGTGGTCCGGGACTGCTTGCTTGCAGTGAGCACTTCCGTGGCCTACGGTAATCGCCAAATACCGACCCGTGGTGGCATACAGCTCTATATATATATATATATATATATATATATATATATATATATATATATATATATATATATATATATATATATATATATATATATATATATATATATATATATATATATATATATATATATATATATATATATATATATATATATATATATATATATATATATATATATATATATATATATATATATATATATATATATATATATATATATATATATATATATATATATATATATATATATATAGAAAATGCTCAGCTCGTCGAACTGAGGCAAGTGATATATGCCATGCTCTTTGGAGCACTTTTATACCTTCGGTTTTACAGTGATTGCTATACCATTCTAGGAGAAAAGCAAAAAGGTTAAGTAAATATGTCTCATAAATATAAGCTATCGCGATTTTTTGAATAAAGTGGCAAGTTGGTCCATCGATTTGTACGAATACAATTGTCTATTGATTTTACTTTGGACTATGGGATTAAATCAATCTAAATCATTATTTTTGCCAGTAAAAAAAATGGAGGTTCGTGTAACCGAACATGACTGTTATATTTGTGGGCAATATTCTTGAGCATATCTTTTATGAATTAAGCTCTAAAGTACTATAAAAAGTAGTTAGAATTCAATCAGTAAGAATTTAAGTGGAGTTGTGATTTTTTGCTTTGAAACACCCTCGTTAGAAAACACTCCCACAACAGACAATTGAATTTACCTGACCCAATTGAAATCAACACAAAACTGATTAGTTACTACAAAACATACGATTTATACTTTGACGTAAGATTACGTTTTACGGCAACAATCTGGGATAAGGGTGCAATTTTCAAATACCGGAAAAATTGAGAGCGTCACGAAAGTTGTCCAATTTCAGATGCTTGTCATTCTCAGTCATTCTTTAACTCAGTCATTTTTTAACGGATTTACGTCATTCTTGTAGTATTCGATTAGGAATAAGAAAAGGGTCCTCCAAAATGTGGGAAATTTTATTTTTTGTTGTCAACTAATGTACTATTGAAAAATATTGCACTTCTTTTCGAACGCAGATTTCAACCAAACAGAGCTAAAAACTTAACCAAATACTAAATCCATATTATTTAGTATTTGGTTAAGTTTTTAACTTTCTGCGTTCGACTGTTACGGAATGATGATCAGAGACCAAAAATCGACCTCAGAGACCATTTGGAAATTCAAGATAATGATTTCTGGTTAGACTTGTCGTTTTTCGTCAGAGAATCGCTAGTGTGTAGGAGAATATCTTTCACTGGTGAGACAACTGCTTTTCCAGTGCGTGGTGAGTAAATCGACGCATGTGCTTGAAGAGAGCAGTGAATTGTGTGTATCTGAGAAACTTTGATCTGAGGAAATACCGCCGTTGAATCTGAAATATCTCTTTTGAGAGATAATATATTTACGCGAGCTTTCTCACACGAAATGACATTACGCACAATAATTACACAAGAGATCTCACTGCAGACTTTTACAGTGAGTCGCTTGAGCATATATAAAATAAGGGGAGTATCTGGGTAGGAAAGTAGATTGCGTTTACTTTGTATCTTGAAACTGAAAAAAATAAATCAAGACGCCACTCCGCACATCACATTACATTCTGCGAGAAAACTGAAGTTATCTCAGCAGTGCACAAGGCAGTGCATTCTGTTTCCAAAGCTGCAAAAACGTGATCGAGAATATTGTGACCCAAAAGATTGATTTTAGAGCCGTAGTGTCTTCTGCAATGGTGATTCATTATTTATCATATATCAGTTTTCAAAAAAATTCGCAATTTTTGGTGTAAATACTCAAAATCTAAAATATTGAATTTTGGTCTCTACATTGGTCACTATCATATTCAAACGAGGTTTTAACGTTTTAGGACGGTTTTCTTTGTTATATTTGCAATTCAAAAAAATCGTTTTTTACGCGGGCCCATACCAATTTGGAACGCATCCCCCGCGTAAAAAACGACTTTAGTGTATAAGTAAAACATCATTCAATTCAGATATATGAGCCGTTGCGGAACAGAGTGGTCTAAAGACCATTTTTTTCGGAAATGAGTTTTTTGCATAAACCGCATCTACTAAAGAAGCTTAAGTTGGGAAATTAGGAAAATTTCGAAAAATCGAACT